>NC_035439.2:48351193-48651193 GCF_002127325.2 Helianthus annuus | reverse complement strand
TGTTCGTACAAGCACCTAGCATTCTACACAGTTCGCTAGGCATTCAGATGGGTGTTCAGGTAATACTCGATAGCATCGAGATTCGAAAGGTTTCAGAGGGAAGTGAAAAGATCACATTCAAGTAGGAGACAATTACTACTATGACTCCTATAGACTGTTGTGTTTCATATCAACCAAATAACGGAACGGAACCCCTTCTTCACTTGTTAAGCCTCACTGGGACTCACATGCACCCCACATTATTATTATGTGTGCACCCACAATTATATTGTGATTTGCATGCTCATCTCAGCTCCTCCTAACTCATGTCAAATGGTCCTTCAAACTCAGATATCAAACAGGGGCTATCAAAACATCAAGGTTACAAGAATCCCAAGGCTACGACACACTAACAACACATCAAAATGCAAACAAGCAGTTCATGTAATTATGCTATAGTGACGAGTGTGTGTCCGTATGCTACATCATAAACAGGTGTACACTAGTCATGTAATGTATGCATCAAGTGAAGACGAACCTTGCCATCTGGAGCTGAGTGTCATGGTCGTATTCCCGTTTTCAGAACTGTTCGGTTATAGTCTGGTTTTATAAAAACGTTTTTAAAACCAAGTTCACTATAACCAGTGGCTCTGATACCAAACTGTCACACCCCCAAAATACCACCTAGGGAATGTCCCTGTTAGGCGTGCGACATACCAATAACGAGCCACTAATTACATTGTACGCGTACAAGTCCTTAATTGTTAATAAAATACCATCAACAAGTTTAAGTGAAAACCAAAGTATTCAGCGGAAGCAAAATTAAACAGTTTTAAAACCAATGTATAGTATCAAAAATAAATCTTTCCAGACGACCCATGACCACTCCAGCTACTCCAAACAGCAAGTTCCAATACAAAACAGCTAACGACCTACAAGCATGCAAACAAGTGTGTCAGACAACGCTGGTGAGTTCAAAGTTTTGTTACCGAGTTTGATTACCAGATACATGTGTAAAACAATTTAACAATTTGATTTGATGTTGTTATTACTCGATTACCGTATGTGGCGACTAGATGTGAATGCCCAACCCCAATGCCTCCATTTAGGCATTGGTCATGAGGTCAAGGTATCAAACAACCTTGAATAGATGTAAGGGGTCTTATACGTACACGATGTGAATGCCCAACCCCAATGCCTCTAACTAGGCATTGGTCATGAGGTCCAGGTAATTAGTTCACGCCCGTCCTTTCGGCCCGGTGTGAGGGTGCCAATCCTAATAGCGCTATCAACTAAATACCTCGTTGCTTCTTCAGCAACACGGTAGATGTATGGGGTCTTACATGATTTATACTGTGTTCAATAACCAACATCCCAAATAAACAGTTTACCCAGTATTCCCTTTGGAAACGTTTACCAGATGTCACAAACCACCGGGACGCATGCTTAGAAAAGTGCAGTGAACTCACCTTTGGTTTGCTCGGTAGAATTTGCTACTTGTTATTCAGTAAATCAACACGTCCTAAAAGGTTACCAGTTATAGTCAGTTTACATGCACTTAGCGTACAACAAATTAACGTATTCGAGGTTTACATCAAGCATATTCTTAGCTCATAAAACACACACGTGTAACTCAGTCATGACAATTTATTCATCTATGTGGGGTATCGCCCAACTTGCTTAACATGTAACTACTCAATATGTCGAATGCATACATACGTAACCTGTTTGTACACCCCTCGAACCCAATGTTACGCACATAAATAATCCAAAGATAAGACATGTAAGAACACAATTGCTAACAAATCTAAAACATGTATTGCCCAGCCAATTCACACCATATGCGGCCACTACTTTGGCAGTTTGCTCGGTTAGATCAAATGTCCGTTTACAGTCGGTCAATTGAATCCTTATATAATTACCAGTGATAATTAGTTGTTACGTTTACGTAATTCACAATCTCCCGTGCACATAGAACAAATAGTCACAAATATGTTTCATGCTATCACATAAGCTGTAACAAATATTCACTTCAACGCCTAACCATATTGTACATTCAAGTCATATATCCGTTCAGTTTAATCTAATCACTCGACTCATGGCAACATTATCAACATATAATCTCAACCACAGTGGTCACCTCTAACCCGATGCGGGCCCTGGCCCAACCTGGATTTCATAACAGTTGTGCGGCCCAGCCTAGTGAACTGCTCAATCGTTTAACAATCAAACCTCCCCTCCCTTGGCTGAGGCCTAATTGTCACAAGGAGTGTGGGCCGATCAGTTGGGCCTGCCCGGTTCCCAAACAGAATTCGGTTCCATATGTGTTAATTGTTACAACACCCCCATACAATTATCTATCCCACTTGAAACTCAATTCAGCAACCCAACCACTGATATATAGAAATTATTTATAATCCATATAATGGATTGCATGTGCATACTCCAAATAAGTCATTCTGACAAACCACATGTAGGCAGCCCCAAGGCATTCAGAAAGCATCAGGCCTATGCTAGGTGACTTATGTCATTTATTAAACATATACCCTAGTCTATGTTTCCCTCTCATGTAACCCACACAATCAACAAAACTATTACAATCAACTATGTTAATCTCATGACAGTACTCTAGACATACATGACACGAGCCTACCAATCCTTCACTAATTCGGTTATCATAGGGTTGTATGCTTACTCATATTGCAAACAAGAGTTATATCAACACGAACAAATTCAGTTGCACGCTTAATACATATTCGGATCAGGTTGTCATCAAGTCTTAATATCAATAGTCACTATTAGCATTTAACAGATCATCAACATCCTATCCTAGCAAACGATTTACGCGAAACATAACAGCATGAAAATTAACCAGTGATATATACTAACCGGAGATCTCACTAGCCAAGATGTAACTCGAACAGGGATGGGTTTGGTATTGCCGCACACAAGTTATGAGAAAGGTAGGGTTTATTTGTTTTGGGTTAAATGATATCTGTCCCTAATGCATGCAGTTGTAACAACATGATTTGGTTGGGCCATTCAAGTGCCGAATTGGGCTTAAATCTAATAGATTAGTCTTATTAATAATTGGTTATTTTGCTCATGCTAACCGGATCACCAAGCCCTTCTTTGCAGCCCACGTATTCGAAATACTTGGGCTGTCGAACGACCAACAAACGAACAAGAAAGTTTGGCCCGACCATATGCGCGACCCAAGGTTCATGTCCAGTCGCATGCGTATGCACATTTACTTAAACGTATACGGTGTTTAACGACCAATTACGATTACGAGTATTTACCGATTTCTATCGTCGAAAGGAATACGTAAGGATAACAAGAAACAGGATTACCCGACAAAGAGATACTGACCTTGAAAGTTCGGGTTGTCACAATCAGGGCTGAGTCTTTACGAGGATCGAGGAAACGGTTAGAGCAAAAGGAAGACGACGCTTATTACGTGACAGGGCGCATATGGGTCCCACACTATGGAAACTTACGCGAGCTTGTGATGGATGAAGCATATAAATCTCGTTACTCAGTACATCCGGGTTCGGATAAGATGTATCACGATTTAAAGACTACATACTGGTGGCCTAGCATGAAAGCCCACATAGCAACTTACGTCAGCAAATGTTTGACTTGTGCGAGGGTCAAGTCTGAATATCAGAAACCATCGGGCCTACTCCAACAATCAGAGATCCCGAAATGGAAATGGGAGCAAATTTCCATGGATTTCGTTACTGGCCTGCCTAGATCTCAACGCGAAAATGACACTATTTGGGTGATAGTAGATCGATTGACTAAGTCTGCACACTTTTTGGCCATCAAAGAAACAGACAAGTTCTCTACTTTAGCAGTCGTTTACTTAAGGGAAGTGGTTTCGAGGCACGGGGTGCCAACTTCCATTATTTCCGATCGTGATGCACGTTTTACTTCTGAGTTGTGGCAAGCAATGCACAAGTCTTTTGGCTCACGTTTAGATATGAGCACCGCTTATCATCCACAAACAGATGGGCAATCTGAACGCACCATCCAAACCCTTGAAGACATGCTTAGAGCATGTGTAATCAATTTTGGCAATGGTTGGGAAAAACACCTTCCTTTAGTGGAATTTTCGTATAATAACAGCTACCACACCAGTATCCAGGCCGCTCCGGTTGAGGCATTGTAAGGACGTAAATGCCGATCACCTCTTTGCTGGGCAGAAGCTGGTGATAGCCAAATCACAGGCCCAGAACTGGTGGTAGACACAACGGAAAGGATTGCCCAGATACGACAACGAATGGCGGCAGCTCGTGACCGTCAGAAAAGCTACGCTGATAAGCGCAGGAAACCACTCGAGTTCCAGGTTGGGGATCATGTGCTACTCAAGGTCTCTCCTTGGAAAGGTGTAGTTCGTTTTGGCAAGCGAGGCAAACTCAATCCGCGTTATGTCGGACCGTTCGAAATCATCGAGAAAATTGGTAAAGTCGCTTACAAGCTAAACCTACCCGCAGAACTCAGTGGAGTTCACAACGTATTTCACGTGTCAAATCTGAAGAAGTGTCTGTCAGATGAGACCCTCATAGTTCCTTTGAAGGAGCTCACTATCGACGATCAGTTGCGATTCGTTGAGGAACCAGTTGAAATCACAGACCGAGACGTTAAGGTTCTCAAGCACACCAGAATACCTCTTGTTCAAGTTAGTTGGAACTCCCGTCGTGGCCCAGAGTTTACCTGGGAACGAGAAGACCAAATGAAACACAAGTATCCCCAGTTGTTCTAGAAAAGTGCAATCACTACTGAGGCTGAAGCTACTGCGGAATTTCAGGACGAAATTCCAAACCAACGGGGGGATGATGTGACACCCCAGAAAAACAAGGAAACCACGCAACTTAACTAGCTTCCTCAGTAACCACGCGCTAAATTTCGGGACGAAATTTCTTTCAAGTTGGGGATGATGTGACGACCCGGACTTTTAAGGTTAGTATCACGTAATCTTGTAATTATAATCCTCATTTTTCTCCGTCCATAAACTTGTTTTACATAAACATGCTCGTGTATACTTGGGTGTGTGGTCTAGTCTATGTCGGGTCATTGTTGGGCCGCAGGAAGAGTGGGCCGCTCTTACACACACACACTTCATTCTGCTATAATTCCAATCCTAAAACCAACTCGGCCCACTACCATGTTTGTGGTTTGATTTATTAAACATGGCCCAATAACTTAAAAGCCCTAATGGCTATCGAAACAAAATGTGGTTCAAGTGGGCTCAGCCTACTTGATTCCGATTATGACTAGGAGCTTGTTCCATGCATTTGTTATATATATCAATGTTAGTTGAAACAAAACCTGTGACAACCCTCACTAAACCAGGTATCCGTACGATTAATTAATTTTAATTACGTGCCTAATGATTGTGCTTAATTACAACTGATGACGTAGACTGCTTTTTGATTTCTATAACACACATACATATGCATCACATTTCATACTGTCACTCCATTTATTACACACAAACTTTAGTGACATACTTGATGCACAAAGCACAGCTAGCACAGTTAAGTGGATAACTCAGGAATATACAGACAGTGTTTTGAGACCCAGTATGGGCCAGGGACAAAGTACTACACTATTATGGGTGTAGGGGAGTGAGGACCATAAGACTGTGTCACTAGGTGATAGTTTGAGTGCCGGAAAGTGCCTAAAACTCATTTTAAGTACAAAATTCTGCATTTCAGCAAGAATTCAGCTTTTAACATACTCATATTATGCAGAGAATTGACTAAATGGTCCTGAATGCTTTCCTAAGTGTTGGAAATTAATTGTGTTACAAAAGATGCATAAAAGACACTATACGGTACAATTTAACACTTTAACGGAACAGTACTTAACCAAACAACCGGACATTACCCGGGACACCCAAATTTTGTCAGAAACGTTACTTTATTATTTTTAACTAATTATGGTCCCAAAAATCCCAACACACTATATAAATATGTCATACACTTACTACCTTAGATAATTCACTAAACCTTCCAAGTAATCACCTACTTATAATAAAAATTTACAAATAAACCTCCCCCCCCCCTCACTATTTTCGGCTCATATAGGGGCCCCACCCTTAATCATTACAAAATCCCCAAATAAAATATTCCCTTCATGGTGATTGGACACTTTTTATTCACTTCACTTGCCAAGAAATCACCATCACTGCATATAGGTTGGGCTATAAGAAACCTCATCATTTCACCTTCACTACAAGCTCACTCCACCATTTTTCTCACTCTCTCTCTCCCTCTCGGCTGCATACATCCGCCACCACCCTCACCACTCCAACATTCATCCATTGTTCCATTTTCAAGTTCAAAACAAGTGCTAGAAGAAGTCTTGTGAAGCTTGGAGCTTGGAGGGCTTGAAGAAACATCACACCTTGCATTCTCACGCCATTTTCATCATCATTCCTTGTTCATAAGTTCATCCCTAGCCTTTGTGCTAGTTGTAAGTTTTTGATTTCACTCTTGGTTACTTTCATGTTGTTTATTCGAAAGATTGTAAGTTGATGTTTAGCACATGAACCTAAAAAGAAAATGAACAAAGACCATGAACATAAGTTTACATGAAGATGAAACCTGGTTGGATTAACTTTGGTTAAAGCATGCATGATGTTGGATCGTTAAATTCTTGATAAACCCGTTGTTAGGACATTTATTGATGCGTTTTAGTAACGTTTACACTATAAAAAGCATGCTGATTAGCATTTTCAGCCAACTTCAACTGGCTGTAACTGGATCATAATAAGTCGAAAAACTGATTTTCTGAAGCCTAAATTATGCATTTTTGAAAAGCAGATTAAATGGCACTGGAATCGTAATTTTTCGAGGTCGTTTACTATTTTTAAAGGACTATTTTAGGACAGCAGCTCAAGCTGCGTTTTTACTGCAGAAAATGCGTGTTGTATTTTTAGTCATAACTTAAAACCTGGGTAGAACTAGCTCATGAAATTTATAGTGTAGATGATCACTGATGTCGCGGTGATCCTCCAACTGGAATTTGTCAATCGGACCTACGATGAATTTTAAGCGAATTATTCCGTAGACTGCAGTCAGAAAGTGACAAATCTGATTGCAGTTTGGTAAATGATTTTCTATAAAATATTGGTAATGAATTGGACCCCGATATGTTTACACAATAAAATTTGGACCATATAGGACATTCTGTAAAAATTTGGGAATTTTTTTGAATGAGTTAACTATTTTATTAAAATGCTCGAAAACAGTCCAGTTTTGAACATTAAAGCTGAAATAACATAGGTAATATTTTGCATATCTAAATGTCGGGTTGGTTATGCGGGAACGATTTAACGGGATATATGTTAAAGAAAATGATATGCTATTTAGCATGGATACCTCCATTTACAAAGGAGACTCTGGCGAAATTTTCCAAAAATCCTAACACTTAGTAAATTATTTTCTAGACAAATGTTTACTAGTATATTTTAGACTATGTTTTTCAAACATAAAACTCGCCATAATTTTTGTAACAAAATACAAAGTATCGGAGGTTGGTTTTATACATGAATGGTTAAATATATATTCTCTAAAAAGGACTTAAAAATATAATTTCCGATGCGAACATACATGTGCAAAATATCCCATCCTTGGGAAAGAAATGAGCATATAAAATACTTTAGAAGTATTGCTACAAGAATATTGAATGAACAAATATTCCAACACGACATATAATTATGTTGAAATATTAATTATTTTGGCAAATAATTATCACTCGGAATAATATAAGAAACGTAACTCAAAACCTAAAACTCTAAGCCAAGGCACGGCCGTTCGTCTAATAGACATTAGTACGTTGTAGGTTGTCGTGTAGCTGACAGAGTTTGAGATTCGGTACAGGACGCACTACTGTGAGTTCATGTCCCCCCTTTTCCCTTAACTATTTTAGTTTTATACTTCGGGGGTGGAATACATGTTACAATTTATTACAGACATTTTATACATGGTATGGTTTGCTTAAGGAGGGTTTTTACTACGCGATCAAGTGAGCGGTGGGCATGACACTTAAGGCCATTAATCCTCATTGTAGGATAACGGGACATGAGTGATAGATCTATTTAGGTGTAGCGAGCCCACACCCATGAGGCCGGGGCGACCCATAGTGGTGAATATGTCTTCATACCGGAGACAAATTTGCTAGGTTTGAGTCTTCCTGCACCAGTTTCACACATACTATTGGCTTTGCAACCCAGTGGTGATCAGTTTTTCCTTATTGCTACATACCAGGGACTTTTATACATACGAGACTTATTTTAAAGGCTTTTACACATAGACATACACATGAACTCGCTCAACTTTCGTTGATATTTTTAAACTACATGTATTTCAGGGAATTAATCGGATCTGGCAAGTGATGCATGTTAGCTGTGTACTAAATAAGGATGTCATCCAGAGTCGTAGGTTTGGGAAGTGTAACTCCTTCCTGGACGGGTTGCATGTCTCAAATCCTCGTTTTGTTGGTAGCCTTTTGTTGAGTCTTATGAACTCATTTTAAACAAGTGATGGTTTGTAATATGTTTTGGGATTGATGTTTTAAGACAATATGTTATGCATTTTTCTAAACTGTTTTAATGGATGACCATCACGTATTTTTTATCATATAGCATTGTTGTGATTGTTGCTATGGTATTAAGAAGTCACACCAAAATAATCCACGCTTCCGCAAAAGCCAAGGTGTGACAGCTTGGTATCAGAGCCTCGATCATAGCGAACTAGGATTCATTCTCGAGTCTAGACTATGATCACTAGGGCTCTCACGAAAACGCTTTCAAACACTTTTTTTACATTGCATACAAAAAATATCCAGATCCAGGGAACAAACGTTGTGACAACTGTCAAATTTGCACGCATCCGTACATTTAATTAATAATTAATTAGTGCTTAATTACTGTGCTTGATGTCAGTTATGATTAAACTACCTCCTGTTTTCTGATACATACATACATACATATGCATCACATTTATTACTGTCACTCTATTTATTACACACAAACATTAGTGACAAACTTGATGCACAAAGCACAGTTAGCACAGTGAGCGGAATAACCCAGAAACATGCTGACAATGCCAGCACCTAGACAGACAATATTTTTGAGGCCAGTATGAGCCAGAGATAGAATACTACACTAGTAGTGAGTGTAGGGAGGTGAGGACCATAAAACTGCGTCACTAGGTGATAGTTATAGTGCCGGGAAGTGCCAAAAACATACTTTAAGTGCAAAATTCTGCACTAAATATAAAAATTCAGCATTTAACCAAGCTACTAAAGTGCAAAAACTTGGTAAAATAGTCCTAGATACTTTCCAAAGTGTTGGGAATTTATTGTGTCACTAAAAGTAATATAAACGACACCTTAAAGATTAATTTAGCACTTTAACGGACAACACCAAACCGAACAACCAGACTTTACCCGGAACATAAAAATATTGCCAAAAACATTGTTTTTACTTTTCTGAGCTAGTTAGGGTCCCCGAACACCCTAACACACCTTATATTACATAACACACTTTAACATACAAGTTTAACCTTTAAATCCTAACTAAACTCTAACTAAATATGTAACCAACAATTGAAACACAACTAGACCAACCCCCCCCCCCCCCAACCGGTTACGGATTAGTGGGACACCCTCACATTTCTTTTCCTTGTTTTAATTGTTAATGTTGGAAGACAAGGGGCACAATACATGGTGGGTAAACATGGAGCTTGGATTATAAATAAGCACCTTGGATTAAGACATTTCATTCTCTACACCACACCAACAAGCTTTCTTCTCTTCTTCTTCCCTTGAGATCGGCCGCCACCTCCATCCACCATACCACCACCATCAACCTTCCATTCAAACATTTTCCATACACTCAAAGGTGCAAGAAGTCCGACAGGTAAGCTTGGTGCACTCGGAAGCTCAAGGACCGCTCTAGTTTTCTTTTATCCACCACTTTTACGCTTTGAAACTTCCCTAGCCTTGTGCTAGTAGTAAGTGCTTCAAATCTTCATCTTGTTCTTATTTATGGTGGTTAATAGTTGAAAGAATGATGAAATCTCAAGAAACACTAAAAACATAAGCAAGGTCATGAACATAAGAGCTTTACATAAAGGTCATGAGATGAAATATAATAATACATGATAAATCTGAGATATATAAGTGATAACCTGCTGTAAAAGACTCACATCATGATATAAATCGTTATTAGAAGAAATGGTAATCGTAGGTGTACATTTTAGTAACATTTAACCTATAAACAGTTTGCTGATTAGCATGTTCAGCCACCTTCAACTGGCTGTAACCAGATCGTAACTTAACGAAAAACTTATTTTCTTGAGTCTAAAACGTTTCATTATGAAATACGGTTCTAATGGCACCGGAATCATAATTTTTGGACTTCGTTTGCTATTTTTAAAGGGTCGTTTTCTAACAGCAACTAAAGCTGCATTTTTACTGCTGAAAATGGGTGATATGTTTTTAGTCATAAGTTGAAATCCATACTGAATCAG
Organism: Helianthus annuus; assembly: GCF_002127325.2. Taxonomy (NCBI): domain Eukaryota; kingdom Viridiplantae; phylum Streptophyta; class Magnoliopsida; order Asterales; family Asteraceae; genus Helianthus; species Helianthus annuus. The sequence continues at coordinate 48,640,667 of NC_035439.2, read as the reverse complement.
CTCATGAAAATTGTACTGTAGACGAACACTGGTGTCGTAGTAATTCTCCCACTGGAATTTCGTCAATCGGAGTTACGATACATTTTAGATGAATTATTTCGTAGACTGCAGTCAGAAAGTGACAAATTTGATTGCAGTCCGGTAAATAAATTTTTATAAAATATTGGTAATGAACTGGACCCCGATATTTTTACACAATAATATATGGATCGTATCAGACATAATGTAAAAATTTGGGAATTTTTGGAATAAGATAACTATTTTATTAAAATACCTGAAAACAGCCCAGTTTTGTATATTAAAACTGTAACGATATAAGTAGTATTTTGCATGTCTAAATGTCGGGTTGGTTATTTGAGAACGAGCTTACATGATTTTACAAAAGAAAATGATATGCTAAAAAGCATGGATACCTCCATTTACAAAGGAAACTCTGGCGAAATTTTTCTAGGATTTCAACACTTAGAAATATTTCCTAATAAGTGCTTACAAATATATTTTTAACTTTATTTTCGAAGTAAACTTCGCCATCATTTTTATTACAAAAATACAAAGTCTCAGAGGTTGATTTTCGTAAATAAAACTTAATAAATATATATTTAGAATATATATTTTATATTAAAACTCTTGTGTGAATATTTGCTTGCTTTGTAAACTAGTTATATTATTTTTAGAGTAAAAATAGTATAACTCATGATATCGAGATTACGACTCCAAAATAATTCCAAAGCTCTCGCAAAATAAATAATTCAAGTTACACAAGCATGGACATAATACGAAACACTAAAACGTAACTTACGTAGTAATTCGGAAGAATACTCTTATACGTATATTTTTGGTAGAATAGTATTTTGGAAAAGTTATGAAGTAAAATATAATATTTTTGGGAAAAATATGTATATTTTGGAATCAAGATATTTTAGACAAATAATTTAAATATATTTTTCTAAGTAAGACTTGAATGACATGGTTTGGGAAAAATATATTGGGAATATATTAACATATTTTATTTAGAACAATACACCGAAATACGACGCCGTTACTTGGCAGGATATACAAATACAAATACGAAAATACATGTATAAGATACCCCCATCCTTGGGAAGGAAATACGAGTACGAATACTTGAAAAGTATTAATACAGAAATATTGTATAAACAATTATTCCAAAGCCAAATATAATCATTTTAACTTGGAATAATGTCAGAAGCGTAACTCAAAAACATAAATACTAAGACAAGGCACGACCCGTTCGTCTACTAGACGTTAGACCATTGTAGGTAGTCGTCTTTGCTGAGGAGACTTGGGTTACACATACTGAAGACGCAATACTGTGAGTTCATGTCACCCTTTTTCTCTTTACTGTTTTCAGTTTTATACCTCGGGGGTGAATACATGTTACAATTATTACAGACAATACTTACATGGTATGATTAGCTTAAGGAGGGTTTATACTACTTAGATCATGTGAGTGGGTAGGTAGAACCTAAGGCCATTAATCCTCGTTGTAGGACCGAGGGACATTAGTGATAGATCTATTTGGGTGTAGCGAGCCCCAATCCTGAGTCCGCCGCGTGGACCATGTGGTGACTAAGTGCCCGACGCACAAATCCACTAGGTTTGAGTCTTCCTGCATCACTTCACACATGTCATTGGCTTTGTAACCCAATGGTGATCTCTTTTTCCTTATTGCTACATACCAGGGATTTTTCATACATACAAACGCATTATAAAGGTTTATACATACTCACTTACACACGAACTCGCTCAACTTTTGTTGATTTTCCAACTTACATGTATTTCAGGAAAACTAAGGGATCTGGCAAGTGTCTGCATTTGTGTCAAGCTGCGTACTAAATAAAGACGTCATCCAGGGTAGTAGGTTCAGGAGGTGTAACCCTTACCTAGACGGGTTACATGTCCTTAAACCATGTTTTTATTCAAGCCTTTTACTGTGTCATATGAACACGTTTTAAATCATGTTATGGTTGTATCTTGTTTTATGAGTCGACATTTTAAAAGTGTTGTTATATTGTATTTCTAAACCTTATTAATGGATGAACATCTCTTGTTTTTATCATATAGTATTGTTATGATTGATTGCTATGGTATTAAGAAGTCACACCAAATAAACCCACGCTTCCGCAAAAGCCAGGGTGTGACAAACGTTTTTACAAACAAAAGGCACAAATACACATTTCAAAGGCTATGTATTTAATTTCAGTCTTAGAGACTGAGGGAGTTCAGTCTTAGAGGCTGGGGAAAAGTTTGAATCTTAGAGACAGGGAAATTTTTGGTCTTGGAGGCCAGGGAGTTAGTCTTAGAGACTGAGAGTTGGCCTTAGAGGCTAGGGATTTAGTCTGAGAGACTAGGGAATTCAGTCTTAGAGATTGGGTGGGATAGTCTGGGAAGACTAGGATGCATACATGATTACATTGATTTTGCTTACATGCTTACCTGATATAGGTGCATATGTTGTGGCTGTGTTACAGACACCATGGCATCTTCTTCTGACAGTGGAGTGTCCAACACGATCGGCCCTATGGCCATTACCTCGGATGACGAGATAGCCACGGACCCGGAGGTTTATACCTTAGACACCATGAGCACCGATGAAGATGATTTTCAGCCTTTTGCCCTACTAGTCTTCGGAGACGACTTGCCCTTAGCTGATGGTTCACCGGGAGAGGATCTGCCCCTTGTCCCGATCGCTGCCCCTCTCTCATTTGCAGCAGTTCCTTTGGAGGAACAGCCTCTCGACGCATTACCCGATGGCGACATCGATCTACTCATCGAGGGTCCCCCGGAGGGAGACCAGGATGGCGGGGCCCCGATGGAGGACGATGTTCCGCTTGCTGATATCCCGGCTGTTGACCCCGTTGTTCCTATGCTTGAGATTCCTACTGATGATGCCCTTGTTGTGCCACCTGTCGAGGCTCCTATTGTGGAGGCCTTACCTGATCCGTCCGTTTCCTACCCGCTTGAGTCAGCATCATCCGCCTCTATTCACGCCCAGGACGTGCAACACTACTCCACCGACACTAATTCAGACATGGCGATGTCTGCTGCACCCGTTGTTTTCCATGACTTTGACCCAGAGCCTGAGGTCGAGTTTATACCTGTTGAGCCTGCTCCAGCTGATCCAGAGCTTGGAGTTGCACCAGAGCCTGTTATCGCTCCCGACCCTATTCCTGTTGATGCACCAGTCGTTGCACCACCCGTCACTGATGCACCCGTCGTTGCACCACTAGCTGCTGAGGTCCCAGTTGTTGCACCTATACCCAACCCCATGCCGATGTTTAATGATCTTGCACCCTTCGCTACACATATTGATCCGAGATATGCCGACACCCGTAACAGGTGGATTGAGGATGATGACTATCCTCAGTTTGTTCTACCCGTCACCCCACCTGCCGCACCTATTTCTGCACTAGTCGATGTTCCACTTTTTCACCCACACATATCTGACACTCACCGCACCGACTTACCCGCTACTTTTCTTTAGGATATACCCCCTCCCCGTCCAGGGGAAGGACCTTCTACTGGCCTGCATGGTCACGTGCCACCCTTGACAGCCGCTTTTCCTTGTATACCCCTGTTTGCACCGACTGCACACATGGCTTTACTTCCTCCGCACCTACGGGCGAGCCCTTCATGTGGTCTTCGCCCAATGTTATGCCTTTATCAGACCCATACCACCCTTTCCATGTGGGATATACCACGGACGATATACTCATATCCTTGCAGTTACAACATTGCAGTTACAGCAGGATGCGATGAGTCGACGAGTCCAGGCGCTGGAGAGGATTCCACATCCTACCCCTTGTCATTGCCAGTCGCCTTTTGTGACACCACCAGCTCCTCTCAGACTGCACCCTGATTTTGACGTCCGTTTCCTTACCAGGGACCAGCAGATTGCTTACCTCACACGCGTTGTCCATGCTCTCGAGGAGGATTTGGCGCATTTGCGCAGATTAGTTCTCATTCCTCCACCTCCTCCTCCACCATCGGCTTAGGGGTATTAGGGGTATTAGGGGCATTCGGGATTCCCGATCTCCTACAGACAGGCTACTCTTGGTGAGAAGACAACGATCGAGCCATGATTATGAAGACTTTTGAGACCACGTTTTTTACTTTTGATTTATTTGTTATGGTACTTAGATAAGGGTAATGTAGCCCTTAGTCTATTTTGACATATGATACAATTGTAAAACTGTATTGGTGGTTTTGTTTTATGCAAAGCTTAATCGCGGCCTTCTTATTTCATGCATTGTTGATTTATTTGTTTATGATTATGACAAGGGATGTTATGTGTTATGGTGTTAATTAGTGTTATTACATACGCATATTACTTACTATACTTACTATGACCTGACTGTTACGATCTTCTTATGAAAGATGCCTCCGTGACGAGACACACGCTTGCCTACTACTGAAGCAGAACTGCAGGAACGTATTTCAAAGGCAATAGCAGACTATGAGGCCTCGTATGCTGAAAAAAACAGAAATACCTCAAACAACAACAACCCGCCCAATGGTTGTACCTACAAACAATTCTTGGTGTCACACCCTGGCTTTTTGCGGAAGCGTGGGTTTATTTGGTGTGACTTCTTAATACCATAGTAATCAATCATAACAATTCTGTATGATAAAAACAGAGATGTTCATCCATTAATAAGGTTTAGAAATACAATACAACATCATTTTTAAAATGTCGACTCATAAAACAAGATACAACCATAACATGATTTAAAACGTGTTCATATGACACACTAAAAGACTTGAATAAAAACATGGTTTAAGGACATGTAACCCGTCTAGGTAAGGGTTACACCTCCTAAACCTACTACCCTGGATGACGTCTTTATTTAGTACGCAGCTTGACACAAATGCAGACACTTGCCAGATCCCTTAGTTTTCCTGAAATACATGTAAGTTGAAAAATCAACAAAAGTTGAGCGAGTTCATGTGTAAGTGAGTATGTATAAACCTTTATAATGTGTTTGTATGTATGAAAATCCCTGGTATGTAGCAATTAAGGAAAAAGAGATCACCATTGGGTTGCAAAGCCAAAGATATGTGTGAAGTGATGCAGGAAGACTCAAACCTAGCAGATTTGTGCGTCGGGCACTTAGTCACCACATGGTCCACTCGGCGGACTCAGGAGTGGGGCTCGCTACACCCAAATAGATCTATCACTAATGTCCCTCGGTCCTACAACGAGGATTAATGGCCTTAAGTTCTACCTACCCACTCACATGATCTGAACGTCCCAACCCTCCTTAAGCTAACCATACCATGTATAAAAATGTCCAAAATAATTGTAACATGTATTTCACCCCCGAAGTTATAAAACTGAAAACTGAAAACAGTTAAGAGAAAAGGGGGACATGAACTCACTGTATTGCGTCTTCGATACTTGTAACCCAAATCTCCTCAGCAAACACGACTACCTACAATGGTCTAACGTCTATTAGACGAACGGATCGTGCCTTGTCTTAGTATTTATGTTTTTGAGTTATGTTTCCAATATTATTCCAAGTTCTAATGATTCTATTTGGTTTTGGAATAATTATTTATACAGAATTTCTGAACTAATACTTTTCAAGTATTCGTACTCGTATTTCCTTCCCAAGGATGGGGGTATCTTATGCATGTATTTTCGTATTTGTATTTGTATATCTTGCCAAGTGACGGCGTCGTATTTCGGTATATTGTTCTAAATAAAATATGTTAATATATTCCCAATATATTTTTCCCAAAACCATGTATTTCAAGTCTCACTTAAATATATTTAAATCATTTGTCTAAAATATCTTAATTCTCAAAAATATATATATTTTTCCCAAAAATATATATATTTTTCCCAAAAATATTATATTTTTCTTCATCAATTTTCCAAAATAATATTCTACCAAAAATATACATATAAGAGTATTCTTCCGAAAAACTACGTATGTTACGTTTTAGTGTTTCGTATTATAACAATACTTGTGTAACTTATATTATTTATTTTGCGAAAGCTTCGGTATTATTTTGGAGACGTAATCTCGTGATACCATAAGTTATATTATTTTTACCCTAAAAAAATAATATAACTAGTTTACAAAACAAGCAAATATTCACACAAGAGTTTTAGTATAAAATATATATTCTAAATATATATTTATTAAGTTTTATTTACGAAAGTCAGCCTCCGAGACTTTGTGTTTTTGTAATAAAAATCATGGCGAGTAAAAAAAATATATTTGTAAATATTTGTTTGAAAAATATTTCTAAGTGTTATATTTCTAGAAAAATTTCGCCAGAGTTTCCTCTGTAAATGGAGGTGTCCATGCTTTTAGCATATCATTTTCTTTTGAAAAATCAATCAACAATCATCAATCAACATTATTTAATCACTAATCTTGACAAAATAAGACTAAATCATAAACTCATGAACTTGAAAGTTTTGTAAAAATATGTAGTAAATTACTAATATGTTTAGTAGGTCTTGTTATCTTTAAAAATAAGTTTAGTTTCTTGAAAACTTTATTTTTAAAGAATTTGAAGTTTCACAACTTCTAGTCATGATTTACAAAAACATTTCCTTGTTAAATTTTCTTGTTACACAAGTGTTTATACACTTGTTTAGTTACCAAAAATGCTTTTAGTTCATACAAGATCCGGGTTTTAGTAAAACTAATATTTTTCGCTTGGTTCTTCCGAAAAACCACTTGTTGATCTTTAGATCCACAAGTTTACAACTTCATTTTGCAAGAAAACTTATGTTTATACAAGTTCAAGGTTTATGAATGGAGGGATCCATCATCTTTCAATCTTCTAACTTTTACATCCTACTAGTTTATGTTCTTAAACATGAACTAGTATGTATAGATGATGATCCATCTTGTTTCTACTAACCAACAACATCAAATAATCACAACTACACAAGATTTACATGATTTACACACATATCTTCTCTTTATCCACCCTTTATCTCTTTACGCTTGATCTACTGCCAGTGAATTGAATTGAGAGACTTCAACAAGTTCAAGATTTACATAAGTTCTTTAGAGTTTCTTAAGTTTTAACCATTCAATCAACTATTAACCACCAAAAACAAGATCAAGATGAAGATTAGAAGCACTTACTACTAGCACAAGGCTAGGGAAGAAACAAGGCGTAAAAGTGGTGGATAAAAGGAAACGAGAGTGGTTCTTGAACTTCCGAGTGCACCGAGCTTGTTTGTAGGACTCCTTTCTCCTTTGTATGTATGAGTAATGGTTGAACAAAGGTGGATGATGGTGGTAGTATGGGGAGGTGGTGGCGGCCGTGAGGTGGTGTAGAGGAAAGAGAGGAGTTGTTTGGTGTGAGTGTTTGATGAAATGAAATGTCTAACTCTCATGTAAATTTATAAACCATGTTTCTCTATTAACCACCATACATTATGTCACTAATTACCCAACATGTACCATTAAAAATAATCAAATAAAATCAAGAGTGGGTCACCCCTTGGTGACCGTCGCATGGGGGGGGGGGGTAGGGGGGTTGGTTGTAATGGGACTTGTTACTTTCTAGTTAGGATCCAATGGGTTTAGTTAGTTTATTAAGTATGTTGTTTAATACAAGGTGTGTTAGGGTGTTCGGGGACCCTAACTAGCTAGTAAAAACAATATCTTTGGCAATATTTTTATGTTCCGGGTAAAGTCTGGTTGTTCGGTTGGTTATTGATCTGTTAAAGTGCTGAATAAACCTTTTAAGTGTCGTTTATATTGTTTTTAGTGATACAAGAAATTCCCAACACTTTGGAAAGTGTCTAGGACTATTTTACCAAGTTTTTGCACTTTACTAGCATTGCTAAATGCTGAATTTTTGTATGTAGTGCAGGATTTTGTACTTAAAGTATGTTTTAGGCACTTACGGGCACTATAACTATCACCTAGTGACGCAGTTTTACGATACTCACTTCCCTATACTCACTACTAGCGTAGTATTCTATTCCTGGCTCATTCTGGCCTCAAAAACAATGTTTATCTTGTGCTGGCAATGTCAGCATGTTTACTGGGTTATCCGCTCACTGTGCTAACTGTGCTTTGTGCATCAAGTTTGTCACTATTGTTTGCGTGTAATAATAAAGTGACAGTATAGAATGTGATGCATGAGTATGTATGTATCAGAATCAGAAAGCAGTTTAATCATAATTGTAATCATGCACAGTAATTAAGCACTAATTAAATATTAATTAATTTGTACGGATACCTGGATTTGTAAGGGTTGTCAGATTCTCCCCCCGTTAAGAAAATTTCGTCCTCCAAATTTGTACTACCTTGACTCCTTATGGATACGTCACACGCGTATATATATATGAATAATATCGAGGTAAATAATCATTAAGCCGAATCAAACCTCACTCTGATCAGGTGAGTCTAAGATTACATAATACAACTCGAATCCTATGGTTACAAGATATATGCTTTTTGCACTTGATGTCAAAGGTACAAGGCGTATTTGACGTATAGCCTAGTGTAATCCATCTAGCAGGAGGGTTTCGCAAAAGAGGAGTTTTGGCTAATAAGATTCTCAAACGGTCGACCGGAATATGCAAATGAGTTTTTTTCCCACAACCCATAGCATCCGCTATATGGATTTAAAATCAACAATCCAAAGGTAATAGTAAAATGATCTGTCAACTCCCGAATAAATGAAGGGTAAGGTTTAGTGAGTTGACATTCTTAAGTTGCGAAAGTACTCTAAATGAAATACAAGTGAGTCTGGTGTATTATTGTAGTTGCATCGGAAATGTTTAAATGACAAGTCAAACGAAAATATATGCAGTTTTGCGTGAAACGGTTGACCATGATTAGCACAAGCTACAAGTTTGTAATGACACCACGAGGTATCGTAATGACATAATTCGAGTATAGTGGTGACTGAACAAATTCACCGTGTTGGAAATCAAGTGATTATGTACCGAGCAAGCCTGAAGGTTTGATTTACAAAATATCAAAGTGTTTTTAGTCGAATATGGAACATCAATGAGCAACTGTTTTTGGTCGAAGGTGGAAAACAATAAGTACTGCAAGACATTCGACCGATCAAAAGAATCGTCAGGAGGTACACTGTGATATGAAATGAATCTCTGTACCTTTGCCTCAACACACAACTGTGTTGAGACCGATTTCATCGTGATAAACAAGATGGATTTAGGGCAAATTATCAAATAATCAATTAAATCCGTGTATGAAGTGAGTAACCAAATAAGTGCAAGCTTCAATTTTGTGAGAGTATCCCCGCAAGGTGTCGTAACCAACAAATGGTTTAGTGGAGTCGTAGACCAAACAAGTTACTACGACTCGAAACAAAAGAATCTTGCCAATGATTTGAAGATGATGCTCTCAATACATCATATGACGTCTTAGACTGAATATACGAATGGATAAGTTCAAGCAATTTAACTTGGTTTTAGCGTAACTCGGCAATCAACGTATGTATCAACAAAGGAAATCTCGGCATGGTCGCAAGGATAAATCATGAATGTAACTTAAAATGAATGAAGTTTCAAGAGGGTGTGTTGACTTGATAACAAAAGAGTCAACAATCACAATAATGTAGGTCATTTGAATTCACGATTCGGTAATTAGATTTAGCGTCATAACATTTGATCTTAAATGAAGTGTTTGAAACGGAGTGAAGTCGCATGCGTAGCAAATGGTGCATGTGACAAATAAGTTTCCAAGAAAAAGGAAAATGAGTATCTGCTAATATGAAGAAATGACTAGATATCGAAGCAAATGTGTGTTCGCTCTCAACGAAGAAAATTAACGTGATGCAACTACCATTAAAGGGGAGTAGAGATGCAAACGTCTACTTGCTAGAAGTAAAAGAATTTCAAGTACTTTCGGTTTGGTCAACGGAACTGGCATATGTGTCAGGTTAAAGGTGTCTGCTTGAGTTAACGGATGTGGTTCCTAAGTAACAACCTTTGTGAGTTTGGACCTGGATCCCTATGGTCCTAAGTACAGGTGTCCTAGATTCTCAGAGTTTCGTATTTAGTGTAGAATCGTTCTGTGCATCGTGTAGGAAATGCCATTCTTGTGTATGTTTAGACAAGTTATTGTCCCACGCTTTTCTTTCGGTATGCTTTCTTTCTGAATTTTGCGGCTACTCGATCATCATTCAGTCGGGAATACTGGCTGGATCCTCGCAGTTAGTCCAGTAAGTAGCTCGTCAATCCTTAGCGAGAGTCGCTGACTCTTGTTGGCTAGCTCGTCCGACTCCTGGTAGTTTAATATTCATTTGGAAGTCATCGTCCTTTCTTTGGATGAGCAGGATTGGGGTAACCCAAAACGGGAATTTTGGTCTGTTATCTTCCTTCTCTATCCACTAGTGAAACTACACTGTCAATCCTTGCATTTCCGAAGGTGTAAGTTGCTAAGGTGCATTAACTGCAGGCGCGATGCCTGGAATCAGACTGATGCAAAATTCGACTAGTTGTTGAGGAGATAATTCTGGTAAGTCTTCGGAGAAGACTTTGGGATATTTCCTCATCACAGGGGTATCTTTGAGTTTTGGTTCTTCGGTTCCCCTGTTCCCGACATGAGCCAAGAACACAACACATCCTTTACGCAACATCCTTCATACCTTTAAGCAATTAGTAATTTGCAAAGGCGTATCCCGCTTCATGAGTCAGGATTGTTTCTTCGTTCGCCATCGCGGTGTGGATATCAATCTCCTATTGATCATTAGTCAACCAATCCATCCAGCTACCTTGTTGAAGTCTCTCAATTCACTGGCAGTAGATCAAGCGTAAACTCACGCTCTCCGGGTCCTATCTTGCCATGTCCCATTTACTTCGTTGACTTCTACTAGCTTCCCATTAGCTAGTTCTATCGAGTGCGGGTTACCTAACTTACTTACTACTAAACCAATCGTACTTTCAATCCTCTAAAAATGCGAAACTAAATTCGTGACGGTATAATACGGATGCATATCGTTGAGTAATATGGAACGTACCGATATCCATGCTGGAATTCCTGGCGTGCTCCCCTAGCTCTGCTACTGAGCTTTCATCCCTGTGCCTGATTCCTCTTAGGACAGTATTTTCTGAAATGCTTCTTGCTCCCACAGTTAAGACAACCTTCAGCACGTTTTTGTTTGTCACTCGTCCTGCCTTCGTCGTTGTCGTTGTTTCCTCCGAGATTCTTGCTATCATCTTGACCTTTATTTCCACTTTCAATACCTTGTCTACAAGTCTCCTTGGGATGCCCCCTGTTACCACAGTTATCACATTTTCCATACTTACATCGTCCGACATGATAGCGTAGACAATTGTCGCACTTAGGTAGGATACCCATGTAGTCTTTTCCCTTTTTGGCCTTCGTCTTGTTACTCGCCCGTGTGATTATTTTGAAATTTGCGAGCTTTCTCTTGTTATCTCCAGATGACTCTACAGGAGTCTCCTCTTTCTCCTCCATACCGGAGAATTTTCCTTGTCTAATTGCTTCTTCAGTGAGTGCCACGCTTATGCTGATAGCCTCGGTGATCGTTGAAGGTTTAGATGTTGTTACCAGGCTTAGAATCTGAGGTGCCAATCCCCCGATGAAACGCTCGGTTTTCCTAGATTCTGGTTCCACCAAACGCGATGCAACTTGTGATAATTCACCAAATCTCTGCACATATTCAGCTATCTTTGGACCTTCCATTTTCAAGTTCCATAATTCAGTTTCCAACTTCTGAACTTCCGCCCTAGAGCAATATTTTCTGCGCATTAGTTCCTTCAGTTCGTCCCACATCAAGGCATATGCAGTAGTCTCGCCCATTGTTTGAACCTGAAGGTTCCACCAAGACAGAGCCCCATCTACAAATAGTCCGACTACGTACGTGACCTGGTGTTCTGGGGCACATTTGCTCAACCGTAAGACAGAATTCGTCTTCTCCACCCAAAGCACAAAAGCTAAGGCACCCCCAGTGCCGTCGAATTCTCGAGGTTTGTGGTTCAAGAACTGCTCGTAAGTGCAGCCGCTGGGTGGGTTATTTCCTGAGGTATCTGATGTCTGTCGTTAGTGACATGCAAAAACCTAATTAACCTAGGTAGCTAGGGTAAGCAGGGTATCGAATCCAGAGGAGTCTGTGGTTAATGTTAATTATTATTTGTTTGTAAATATTTGAATTACTTTGAGAACTTGCTAGAAAACAATAACTTTGAGATAGTAAAAACAATGATAGAAAAAACGTGGTCACTCCGGGATTCAGATTCTGTAATTACTAATAACCTAGTTCTGATTTTATTGGATGCTATTGATTGAATTGTAAATCTGTCACATCTACTAATTACCTATGCAGTTCAAAATCTTAATATTAATTGATCAGATAAATATTAAAACAAACATACGTAAGAATCATTCAATCAACAAAACATAATTATAACTCTGACTGTCACTCAGGATTTGTCTGTCACACAAATTATATAATCACGCAAATAGTCTGCTGTCACCCAACTACAAATCCAAATCTCAATACAAAACAGAAACTAGAATTAAAAGTGTCTCACAAGAATCATTCACCCAAAGTGTTCACCAGAGATTTAGCCACTCATGATACTCGTTCGATCTTCAAAGGCTTGATACCAGGTTGAAACCATCTTTAATCTCCTGAATATTAAGATATTAATGATGGTGATGTGATTGATCCCACAACCGAGTTATCGTTTTTTTCTAGATGTTCTGCCGTCAAGCCCTTATGCGTGTATGGTATCCTAATCATGGGCGCCCCTTGTCCTCTAATCAAGATGTGATGTTGTCTCTTCAAGTCTGCATGTGCGTGTCCAAAAGAAGTCTAACCCAAGTTCACATGCGGCCCAAAAAGTGATGATGAGAATTAATGTTTCTAAAACCCTCATGTGCATATGGCGGCCCATCTTCACAAGTCAATGTGATGATGATGATTTGATGACTATTATTAAAATAAAATCCTCTTTTTCTCTGATGTATGCGTAGAGGCTCAGAAGACAAACATCATGATGATGTTTTCCAAAAGTCAAAGATGATGATTCTGTTTTTTGTTATCGGCTGAATATGGCGGCCCAATCCATGATCTCCAAGTCCGCATCATGATCGGCCCAACAGTGATTCACGTAAAAGTCAGCCACCAAAGTCTTGATGTTGGACGATGTGATATCGGCCCAATCCAATACGCGGCCCACTATGTCTGCCCATATTGAAATAATAATGTGATTGACTTTTTTCCAGAACCTTGTATCTTTCACGTGAGTAGGCTGCCACCAATCCTTATAACTAATAATTGTATTAATCAACAAAATAATGCTCTCATCTTATTGTTTATTCCAATGTCTGCCAAGATATTGTGATGATTTCTTTTAGTAAATGAAGTATGAGGATGGATGATGATGTCCTTTTGATGTGCCGCCACTTTTTGTTCACCTCCAATACAAATGTATGCTTGTATTCTATTTCTTTTAGATGGAATATAATCCAAAGTCTACACGTCTAGTCACGGCCCACTTAGCGCTACCCAGATTACTTCCACCGTAGGCTATGGTATTTTGACCGTAGCTTACGGTACAAACTTGCTGACTTCTTGTGACTTTCTGACTGTAGACTACGCATCAGAACCGTAGGTTACGTTATTGAGTTGCTGGAACTTCCTTTGCTATTTTTTTCCTTTCAATAAATGACATACAAGCCACTTGACTTCATTATCTCGTGTTTCTCATATATTCAACCTATCTCTTCGACCCGAACACCTACCGAATGATATCTTTTGCATTGTTTATCATCCCCGGTAGTTTCGTTTCATCACTAAGCTCTCTAACTTCGCCGAATTAAGCGATTCACCTACAGAACCACAAACTTTCGTAGTAAACATATTCCAAACGTATAATCACGTAAACGACAATAAATCACACAAAATATGCACGTTAACACTCGGATTTCACAACCTCCATCAGTATCTCCACCGTGCTCAGAGCGAAGGGCCTCGAGTTGTGCGATGGCTTGCGAGATGCGTCCTTGCAGTCCCGACTTTGCTGTTGTTGGCAGAGGGTTACTGGTATCGACGTTCCCTTGTATCGACATCTTCTAAGAAGAAGATCGGTTAGGCCAAGTCTTATTCGTTCGGGGAGTGCATACAGTTTCTTATAGATCATATGCACATACACATAATAGGTTACCAACCAATTAAGCAATAGTATAATCATAGTATAACCAAGCAACTTGGTAATTATATTTATAGCAAGTAAGCACGTAGCATTATAATTATAGCACGCACATGTAGGTCAATTAACGCGCTTAACGAAGACATAGCGGCCGAGCTTTTGTTGGTCATTGGTCACAAAGTATCGTCACATGCTTAATGATGATTGGCTTCTCATTATTTCCTGGCCACAATTGTGTTGTCTTCCGAAATGTATCACATCAACAGGGACACAGGGTCACCCTACCCTTGTCCATTAAATATGTTAGTGTACCCTAATTACGTAGTCAGATGTAGTCTTCAAAAGTCTCCACAATCTCGGCTTATCATTAACGTCCTACCTAGATGTAATGCAATCCGCATAATCCCGAAACCAACTATACTGGTGACTGAGGTGGAGAAAGGAAGAAAAGTAAACTGTCGACATGCGTGAATTCCTTCTCGAGCTTGTATATACGTCGAAGTGGTAACTGCTCTGCTGCTTGGCAGTAGAGAAACGAGCATCAAAACCTAAGAAAGGTGTAATAGCAGCAGGTGAGAGCGCAAAGGAATCTTGATGAAAGTATGCTGGCAATAGACAGGGTGGAGGACGTGGTGTAGCACAAGCTCCAAAACTCCACGAACTATATCCTTAAACTGTAGCTAACGTTACAGGTGTACTTGTCCCGTGTGTAGTCTCCACAAAATGAGGGATGGTAAGGGTCTAGAATCAACATAGTGTATTATAGGAATCATCGAAATGGCTCGTTCATCGACGTGGAGGTGAATGCAGTAAATGGCGCGACCTGCGAGGTCGTAGAAAATGCTGTTGTAGCAAAAAGGGATTGTTACGCGAGTGCTGACCTGGAGTACCTTCACGGGGTGCGGGTATGCCTTGAAAGAAAGCGATAGGCACGTTGGCGCAATGGGTGTCGGTCTTCACAAGAGCAACATCAGCGGTTGAAAGTGCAGCAGTAAATGTCTCAACGAAAGGAGAATCACTAGGTGCAGGTACTGTGTCAGGTATAAGGGGTGCAATGTCTGGTAAGCCAAAATGAAACAGGGTCATGAGCAAGTAAGGGTGCAGGATCAGCAGGTACAACATCAGGTTGACTCCAAAAGGAGCAGGAGCTGGCTCAGGAGCAGGCTCTGGGTTGTGTAAAGGTGTGGCGTCTCGAGCAAGTGATAGTTGCAGCGGTTATAACGGTGTCGTCGTCTGCGTCAGCAAGTGATAGAATCAGAGGATAGCTCGTTAACAGGGGTCTTGAAAGTGAAATTAGTAGCAACGTTCTCGTCTATTCTTCCATCATCATGGGTGTTATATGAAGGGCCATCAATAACAAGTCAACGTCATCATCAATTATTCGTTGAGTAGCCAACCTTCGAAAGGAATGTCCACAGGAGGCGCATTGTCGAGGTTTGGAGTCAAGAGGTGCTCTCCACCGAAGTGTCCAAATGGTGGGGCGATAAGAAGGATAGGAAGACTTTTGTCAAGGAAACCATCAGCAAGGGTAATTTATCACTAAAGTCTGGCAGCGCGGACGGTTGGAAGTTGTCATCGTCCTTGGTCAACATGTCAGGGTCACTCTCAGTGTCTGTCGTAGATATCTCCGGCGCAGGTGTAGTCTCATCATCTGTGGCGGTGGCCGCAGGGTCATCATCATCTGACTACTCGTTCCCTAAGGAAAGTGATGTATGTGCCGGTACATAATAGTCACAGCATGCATATTTACAGTAATTTTTAACACTCTGTATATCGCAAACAAAGACAATTCATAATGTAATCATGTATCCACATATTCGTCCTAGTTTCTCAGACAAATCTCCCAGTCTCTCAGACTAAACCACCCAGTCTCTCGACTAACACATCCCGTCTCTCAGACTAAACCTCCCCAGTCTCTAAGACTGAACTCCCTAGTCTCTAAGACTAACACCCTAGTCTCTAAGACCAACCTTCCCAGTCTCTAAGACTGAATCCCTGGTCTCCATGACCAACCTCCCAGTCACTAAGACTGAATCCCTGGTCTCTATGACCAACCTCCCAGTCACTAAGACTGAATCCCTGGTCTCTATGACCAACCTCCCAGTCACTAAGACTGAATCCCTGGTCTCTATCACCAACCTCCTAGTCACTAAGACTGAACTATAAACATGAACTTTGAAATGTGTATTCGTGCCATTTGTTTGTAAAAAGGTTTTGTACCCTGGATCTGGACGTTTAGTGTATACAATGTAAAAACGTTTTGAAAATATTTTCGTGAGAGCCCTAATGATCATAGTCTAGACTCAAGAGAGAATCCTAGTTCGCTACGATCGAAGCTCTGATACCAAGCTGTCACACCCTGGCTTTTTGCGGAAGTGTGAGTTTATTTGGTTTGACTTCTTAATACCATAGCAATCAATCATAACAATTCTATATGATAAAAACAGAGATGTTTATCCATTAATAAGGTTTAGAAATACAATACAACATCATTTTTAAAATGTCGACTCATAAAACAAGATACAACCATAACATGATTTAAAACGTGTTCATATGACACAATAAAAGACTTGAATAAAAACATGGTTTAAGGACATGTAACCCGTCCAGGTAAGGGTTACACCTCCTAAACCTACTACCCTGGATGACGTCTTTATTTAGTACGCAGCTTGACACAAATGCAGACACTTGCCAAATCCCTTAGTTTTCCTGAAATACATGTAACTTGAAAAATCAACAAAAGTTGAGCGAGTTCATGTGTAAGTGAGTATGTATAAACCTTTATAATGTGTTTGTATGTATGAAAATCCCTGGTATGTAGCAATTAAGGAAAAATAGATCATCATTGGGTTGCAAAGCCAATGATATGTGTGAAGTGATGCAGGAAGACTCAAACCTAGCGGATTTGTGCGTCGGGCACTTAGTCACCACATGGTCCACTCGGCGGACTCAGGAGTGGGGCTCGCTACACCCAAATAGATCTATCACTAATGTCCCTCGGTCCTACAACGAGGATTAATGGCCTTAAGTTCTACCTACCCACTCACATGATCTGAACGTCCCAACCCTCCTTAAGCTAACCATACCATGTATAAAAATGTCCAAAATAATTGTAACATGTATTTCACCCCCGAAGTTATAAAACTGAAAACAATTAAGAGAAAAGGGGGACATGAACTCACTGTATTGCGTCTTCGATACTTGTAACCCAAATCTCCTCAGCAAACACGACTACCTACAATGGTCTAACGTCTATTAGACGAACGGATCGTGCCTTGTCTTAGTATTTATGTTTTTGAGTTATGTTTCCGATATTATTCCAAGTTATAATGATTCTATTTGGTTTTGGAATAATTATTTATACAGAATTTCTGAATTAATACTTTTCAAGTATTCGCACTCGTATTTCCTTCCCAAGGATGGGGGTATCTTATACATGTATTTTCGTATTTGTATTTGTATATCTTGCCAAGTGACGGCGTCGTATTTCGGTATATTGTTCTAAATAAAATATGTTAATATATTCCCAATATATTTTTCCCAAAACCATGTATTTCAAGTCTCACTTAAATATATTTAAATCATTTGTCTAAAATATCTTAATTCTCAAAAATATATATATTTTTCCCAAAAATATTATATTTTTCTTCATCAATTTTCCAAAATAATATTCTACCAAAAATATACGTATAAGAGTATTCTTCCGAAAAACTACGTAAGTTACGTTTTAGTGTTTCGTATTATAACAATACTTGTGTAACTTATATTATTTATTTTGCGAAAGCTTCGGTATTATTTTGGAGTCGTCATCTCGTGATACCATAAGTTATATTATTTACCCTAAAAAATAATATAACTAGTTTACAAAACAAGCAAATATTCAAACAAGAGTTTTAGTATAAAATATATATTCTAAATATATATTATTAAGTTTTATTTACGAAAGTCTGCCTCTGAGACTTTGTGTTTTTGTAATAAAAATCATGGCGAAGTTTATTTTTGAAAACAAGTAAAAAAAATATATTTGTAAATATTTGTTAGAAAAATATTTCTAAGTGTTATATTTCTAGAAAAATTTCGCCAGAGTTTCCTCTGTAAATGGAGGTGTCCATGCTTTTAGCACATCATTTTCTTTTGAAAAATCAATCAACAATCATCAATCAACATTATTTAATCACTAATCTTTACAAAATAAGACTAAATCATAAACTCATGAACTTGAAAGTTTTGTAAAAATATGTAGTAAATTACTAATATGGTTAGTAGGTCTTGTTATCTTTAAAAATAAGTTTAGTTTCTTGAAAACTTTATTTTTAAAGAATTTGAAGTTTCACAACTTCTAGTCATGATTTACAAAAAACATTTCCTTGTTAAATTTTCTTGTTACACAAGTGTTTATACACTTGTTTAGTTACCAAAAATGCTTTTAGTTCATACAAGATCCGGGTTTTAGTAAAACTAATATTTTTCGCTTGGTTCTTCCGAAAAACCACTTGTTGATCTTTGGATCCACAAGTTTACAACTTCATTTTGCAAGAAAACTTATGTTTATACAAGTTCAAGGTTTATGAATGGAGGGATCCATTAACTTTCTGTTAGGGGAGGATTTTCTAACAATTAGTGATCCTTATTTGCTATCCTAATAGTGATCCTTACTTCTATGACAGATAGTGATCCTCAGAAGAGCTTCAGGATCAGGATCATGGATCACCCTAAGGATCCTCATACTAATGATTGGCTGTTTGTGTTTCGTATTGTTTTGCAGGAGTATTGAGCTTGACTTGGTCTTGGCAACGTTACTATGGAATATTCCACGTAGGGATGGGATTGGTACAGTACCCGTACCCATACCCGTACCTGTACCAAAAATACCGGTACCGAATTTGAACAAAACTGGGTACCAAATACCGTACCAAATATATAGGTACGGTACGGGTACGAGTACGGGTACTGGTACAGGTATTTTCGGTACAGTACCCGCTTTGGTACAATTTTGTTTTTATTTAGTTTTTGAGCACTTGTACGAGTACTAGACAGGTAAAATTGACATGAGTACCAATATAGTACGAGTACCAAAGAGGTAAAATTGGTACGAGTACCAATACGATACGGGTACCATATAGGTAAAATCAATACTAGTACTGTAAATACCATAATACGAAATAAAACATAATACAATAAAAAATTTTAAAGGTCTAGATAAAATTCGGTACCCGTTTATACCCGTTTATACCCGTACCTGTACCCGTACCAATACCGAAAGTACCGAATACCAAAATCAATAAAACTGGGTACCGATACATGTACCATATACCTAAAATCGGTATGGGTACAGGTACGGCTATGGGTACGGTACGGGTACGAGTACGGGTATTTGGGAAAAAAAAGCCCATCCCTAATTCCACGGGTATTTGGCACACATTTGAATAGAAATGGACGTTGTGGAGAACGTGGGAGTATGGCACAAAAGTCGGATAATTAGTTAGCTTAGTTAGCTTTCATTTTTAAAGGGGTGACGAGCTAAATTTAGAAGACTTAGCCATTTTCGGTTACACACACACTCTCATACAATTGCAGTCTCAAAGCTCTCCACAAACACTTAACAAATCTCACACTTTTACACGATTAACCATAGTGATCCTTGTACTTAGCTCGTCACTATCCGAAGTTGTAAACTTTTATTGATTTATTTAAGCTTGGTGATCGGTAGTTTCCATCACCTGAGGTTTTTTATGCCGGAGATCATTCATTGATCAAGGGCTTTTTCCTCGTATAAATCCTTGTGTTGTTTGTGCAATTTACATCGAAGTGATCCTTATTATTGTTCTTCATTTCAAGCATCATTCCCCGTAACTAAGAGTTTGGTTGCATTATCCTCATTAGATTTTTGACCAAAACAGTTTAGCGCCCACCGTGGGGCAATTGGTGCTTCATTTCTAAGAAAGTTTTCTGTTGGTGATCATTCCGGTTCATTGCATACGAATATATGGCTTCATCATTGAAGAATACCTCTACTGCAATGTCTGCAGTCAATTCGTCTCAGGGCATTCCACCTTTGCCTCCACCTCCTGCTGGATCTCAGAAAAATGCTGAGAAGAAACCAACTCCCATTTTCTCTAAACCTCTAACTTCTTCTGCTCCTTACACTCCCACTACTAGTGACATGTTTACTTTGATTTTGCAGATGAAGGAACATATACAGCAACAGGATAAGACCAATGATAGGATCCTCAAAGAAATCGGAGATCTCAAGAAACAAAAGAAAGCGGCAGAGGATCATTCCCCACTGGTGCCCAGATCTTTGAATTTTGACACTCCGGTGATTACTTCTCAGCCATCAGAGGTTCCAGATGTTCAATATGTGGGTGGACCAAAAGGAATGCACTACGGTTCAGCAATAGTGACTCAGGCATCAGGTTCATATTTCCAGCCAGCAGGATCCTATCCTCAGCATATGGGATCCTTCATGAATTCAGGAGCCTACTTAGGAGCGCAGCAGATTCAAGGATCCTCCTTTGTTCCAGGATCATCCCATGTTCAAGGATCCTCCTTTGTTCCAGGATCATCCCAGGTTCAAGGATCCTCATTTGTTCCAGGATCATCCCAGGTTCAAAGATCCTCCTTTGTTCCAGGATCATCCCAGGTTCAAGGATCCTCCTTTGTTCCAGGATCATCCCAGGTTCAAGGATCCTCCTTTGTTCCAGGATCATCCCAGGTTCAAGGATCCTCCTTCGTTCCAGGATCGTCCCAGTTTCTGGGACCCTTCCAGATGCCAGGATCCTTGAGGAGTTTGCAAACAGGAAGTTCAGATGTCCATCAGGGAGATTTTATTCCGATGCAGACCATTGCTTCCACTGGTCCCTCCATAATCCCAGAGTCCCAGCAATATGGATTCACATCCGGTTCCTAACTTGAACCCGATGGGAGGTAACACTTTTAATAATTCTCTTACCACTAACCATGGATTCATGCAGGATACAGGTATCAACCATGCTATGGCCAGAGAGTTGCAAAAACTGAAGGATATGATATCAAGTGTTCCAAGAGTGGTCAAACCTATCCCGGAGATTGCAGATGGAAGCCATAAGATATCTCGTTTTGCACCACCAATTTGTGATGCTGAGATACCCAAAAGGTTCCATGTGCCAACCATGAAGCTGTATGATGGTTCGACGGATCCTGAGGAACACATAGCACAATACCGAGAGAGGATGGAGATCAATCCAATTCCAGAAAGGTTAAAGGAAGCATGCCTATGCAAGGGATTTGGATCCACTCTTACTGGATCAGCTCTCAAATGGCTGCTAAGTCTTCCCCCTTACTCTATTACCTCATTTGCTAATCTAGTTAACTTATTCAATAATCAGTTTTCTTGTAGTAGAAAATTTGAGCGATTAACTAGTGATCTATATAGGGTAACCCAGGCTCATAATGAATCATTAAGGGATTACATTACCAAATTTAGTAAAGAATCCTTAGACATTCCCAACAAGGATATAGCCATGGCTGTTGAGGCCTTCAAAATGGGATTGCTCAGGGATTCATTGTTCTATGATGATCTTGTTATGACACCATGCAGGAACCTAGATGAGGTAAGAACCCGGGCACTCAGGTTCATCCGGCTAGAGGATGAGAAAAGGATCCAGGAGAGATTAGCAGGATCCTCAAAACAAGAGAAGCAAGGATCCTCGTTCAAGAACAACAAATTCAAATCCTATAACAGATCCGATAACCAGAACGTGCATGCTGTTGATCAAGAAGATGATGATGAGGATTATCCTCCAATTTCTGAATATTGTTTTTCCGTTGATAACAATGAACTAATCCTTGCAATGCAGAATCTAAGAGATAAAGCCAGATGGCCTAGAAAAAATGACAGACCGGTTGCAGCCAAAGACAAATCAAAGTGGTGTGCATACCATGAAGATTTTGGGCATTTAACAGAGGAATGCATTGCATTGAGAAAGGAATTTGGATACTTATTGAGCAAGGGGCATTTAAAAGAATTGCTGGGTAGAAAAAATTCAAGGACTCAGGATCCTGAAAGGATCCCTGAAAAAGCTCCGGCCCCTCCAGCAGATGCACAAGTGATAAACTTTATTTCTGGAGGATCAGACATCTGTGGTACATCCTTCTCAGCAGCTAAAAGGCATGCAAAGGAAGCTAAAATGGATAATGGAGAAAGACCTGTTCGAACATCAAGTGTCTCTGAAGGAAAAGTCATAACCTTTGATGAGGATGATCGTGTTGACATCCAGGATCCTCATCACGATGGTTTAGTTATTACTCTTTTTATTTCTAACCATTTTGTCCGCAGGATCCTTATTGACGGAGGAAGCTCAGTGAACATTATCCAGCTTGATGTTCTGAAGAAAATGGGTATCCCTGAATCAGATATCATACCAAGATCCTCCGTGCTCGTGGGATTTAGTGGCGAAACCAAGAACACCCTGGGGGACATTAAACTCCCAATTTATGTTGAAGGATTACATAATTATCAAAAGTTTTGCGTTATTGACTGTTTATCTTGTTGTAATGTTATCCTTGGCAGGCCCTGGATACACGATATGAAGGCAGTCCCATCTACCTACCATCAATGTGTGAAGCTCCCTAGTCCTTGGGGAATAGTCAAGATTGATAGTGATCAGCAGGAGGCTAAGGATTGCTACACTTCATCAATGAAATCAGCCTCGAAATCAAGGGAGCAATAGCAATCAAAGTATCCTCCAAGGGATGTCTTGGAGGCAAGAGAGCAGGATGTGGTAGAAATCCTCATGGATCCTGATGATCCTGAATCCAAAATCTATATCGGATCAGGGATCCTTGGCAAAATGAAAGAAGATTTTGTATCCTTCCTCAAAAGAAGAAAGACTACTTTTGCATGGAAGCATGAGGATATGACAGGTATATCTAAGGATATTATAACTCATAAACTTGGCATTGACAGGTCATTCAAACCGATCCATCAAAAAAGGAGGAAGTTTGCACCGGAAAGAAATGCCATTATCCAGGAAGAGGTAGAGAAATTGCTCCGGGCAGGTATGATTAGAGAGGTCAAGTATCCAAGATGGTTGGCCAATGTGGTTGTTGTTCAAAAGAAAAATGGAAAGTGGAGGGTATGTGTCGATTTTACAGATTTAAATAAGGCATGTCCCAAGGATCCTTTCCCATTACCCCACATTGACTCCATGGTGGATGCAACGGCGGGTCATGAACTATTGACTTTTATGGATGCTTCATCTGGATTTCAACAAATTCAGATGGAACCATCTGATCAAGAGGATACGGCTTTTATGACTCCAACCGGTATATATTGTTATATTGCTATGCCGTTTGGATTAAGGAATGCAGGTGCCACATATCAAAGGCTGGTGAATATGATGTTCAAGGATCAGATTGGACAAACAATGGAGGTTTACATAGACGATATGGTGGTAAAATCCGTAAAAGCTGAGGATCACCTAAGGGACTTGGAGGGAGCATTTGATATCCTTGACAAATATAACATGAAACTTAATCCTTCGAAATGTCACTTTGGTGTTAAAGCAGGTAAGTTCTTAGGATACATGGTGACTAAGAGAGGCATTGAAGCTAGCCCGGAACAAATCAAAGCCTTAGTGAATATCAAATCTCCTGCCAATGCTAAGGATGTCCAAAGGCTAACAGGCAGGATAGCAGCTTTGAACAGATTTATATCCAAATCCTCTGAAAAGTGCAAAGAATTCTATGATATCCTAAGGAAGAACAAGAAATTTGAGTGGACTGAGAAGCATGAGAGTGCTTTACGAGCTCTCAAAGATTACCTATCCTCAGCCCCAGCCTTGATGAAACCAGAGAAAGGAGACGTGTTATCCTTATATCTTGCAGTATCCTCAAAAGCAGTAAGTGCAGTCCTTGTTAAGGATCATGAAGGTACACAACATCCTGTCTATTATGTAAGTAAGAGTTTACTTGATGCCGAATCCAGGTATTCACACCTTGAAAAGCTTATTCTTGCATTAATTATGGCATCCACTAAGTTGAGACATTATTTTGAAACTCATGTTATCGTTGTTAAAACTAATTTTCCAATTAAGAATGTCCTCAGGAAACCAGAGATGTCAGGAAGGATGGCTAAGTGGGCAGTGAAGCTTAATGCCTATGATATAAGATATGAGCCCAGGACAGCCATCAAATCCCAAGCATTAGCCGACTTTGTGGCTGATTTTAGTAGTGATTTACAAAAAGAAGCTGAGTTAGAAGTCCAGCAGCTAGAAGAGACCAAGGATCCTTGGATACTCTATACTGATGGATCCTCAAACGTTAAAGGCACAGGGCTTGGTATACTACTAAAATCGCCACAGGGGGACATAATACCCCACTCCATAGCTTGTGAGTTCCAAACCACTAACAATGAGGCTGAATATGAAGCCTTGATTGCTGGTTTACAAATTGCTAAGCATATGGGGATCAGGTACCTTGAGGTACATGTAGATTCATTATTAATTACAAATCATTTTAATGGATCCTATACTGTTAAAGGTGAAAAGCTAACCAAATATTTAGAGATAGTCAAAGAATTGGCACTCTCTTTTGTTTCCTTTAGTTTGACACAGGTACCAAGGGAAGAAAATACAGAAGCTGATGCATTGGCTAATTTAGGATCATCTTTGAAGATCCCGGAGGATATAAGCATTCCCATTATCCATATCTTGGCTCCTGCCATCGAGGATCATGTGGCCATGGAAATAGGGGAGGATTCTGCAATTATCCCTAGTGAGGATACTCAATCTTATCCAGGATCAGGATCATGGATCTCACCAATCATGAGATACTTACAACACGGAGAGATTCCTACGGGAGAAAATCCTAGGGCTTTCAAAATTAAGGTATCTCAATTCACAATCTTAAATAATATGTTGTATAAGCGATCTCTTGCAGGACCATATTTAAGATGCATCGAGGATCCTGAAGTCCAAGAAGTTTTAAAAGACTTCCATGAAGGAGAGTGTGGAAACCACACTGGGGGCAGGGCATTGTTCTCAAGGATCCTAAGGACAGGATACTACTGGCCAACTATGAAAAGGGATGCTGTGGAGTATGCTAAAAAGTGTGATCCTTGTCAGAGACACAGCAATATCCTTCATCAGCCGGCTGAATTTCTACATCCTATATCCTCCTCTTGGCCATTTATGAGATGGGGGATGGATATAGTTGGTAAGCTCCCTAAGGCACCTGGTGGGAAAGTGTTCATGCTTGCTATGACTGATTACTTCTCCAAGTGGATAGAGGCTGAAGCTTTTGCCCAAGTCAGAGAAAAGGAAGTTATATCCTTCATTAAAAGAAATATTATAACTAGATTTGGTATTCCTTCTGAAATTATATGTGATAATGGTTCCCAATTTATTGGGGGCAGAACCACTAACTTTTGTGATAGTTGGGGGATTAAGATGATAACATCAACACCAGTCCACCCACAAGCTAATGGTCAAGCAGAATCATCCAACAAGATCATCATCAACAATTTGAAGAAGAAGCTTGGATCCAAGAAAGGGAAATGGGCAGAAGAATTACCTTATGTGCTTTGGGCTGATAGGACAACCCCTAAGAATGCTACTGGTCAAACACCATTCTCTTTGGTATTTGGGGCAGAATCAGTGATCCCAACAGAAATGGTAGTTCCAACTTCTAGAACAAGTACCCGTGATCCTGAGGAAAATGATGAGAACATGGCTCAAGACCTGGATACTATTGAGGAAATCAGGGATCTGGCTAGGATAAGGATGGCTAGTTATCAACAAAGAATGGCTGGTGCTTACAACAAAAATGTTAGGATCAGGAAATTTCAGATTGGTGATATGGTATTAAGGAAAGCATTTCAGAATACCACCAATCCTGCTGATGGAAAATTGGCACCAAAATGGGAAGGCCCTTTGTAGGATCGTGTAGCGACCTGAATGAGTCGTTCGGAAGAGCTCTCGTACGTTTCAGAGGCGGGAACTAAGAAACGCACTATCAAACAGCTTGAAATACATTTTAATCCTCTTTTATATTCGATTGACAATGATTACAGCAAGAGGAAATACCGGCAGCACCTCGGTATAATTTTCCTGACCGTTACAAATGAACTAGACATGACAGCTATTTATAGTTACAGCCTAGCCGTTTGATACATACTCAAACGGACAACAATTCAAACGACATGGCCTTTCAAACGGCCACTGTTCAAATGGACAACATATTCAAACGGCCTACTTCAAACTGTTGGGCTTCAAGTTGTTGGGCTTTCAAACGGTTGCTCTTCGTTGGACCTCATAATGGCAGCATTTGATTGGACCATCAATTGGGTAGTGTCTTCTCATTGGACCTCCATATATTTTTGTCTTTTGTGAGAACATTCAATCTTTGTCTTCAAATGGCAACATAACCTTTGATATTACAAACGGCCATTTATACATTTTCTAATTTCATGACATCTTAATTTGACCAAAAGTTATTTGTCTTATGTGAGATGATGTCATCATATGATGTCATCATCAAAGATGATGACATCATGTTTGATCCAAAACCGCAACGAACCCGAAACTCGATATTAAGACGAAGACGACAGATGACTGCACCAACAGACTCCCCCTCAGATGTTGACGAGTCTTAAGTGTCGAGTCTTCAACGACTTCAGTCTTTGTCACAGTGTAAGCATCCTCAACTCTTTCTCTTCTCTTTTCATCAGCATCAACAGACTCTCCACGAACAATCTCTACTCGGATGTCTTCAGACTCCCCCTTTCGATATGCTGGGATCGCAGTCTGGCATGTTACAATCACAAAGTCTTCAGGTATCGAAACCTGGTTCTCTATCTCTTTGAAACCTGCACATCCTCTACCCAAAAATAAATCTTTCTGATGATAACATGTTAAAAAAATCTAATAAGTTACTTGCAGACATTTTACATTC
The DNA here is from genome assembly GCF_002127325.2 of Helianthus annuus. Taxonomy (NCBI): domain Eukaryota; kingdom Viridiplantae; phylum Streptophyta; class Magnoliopsida; order Asterales; family Asteraceae; genus Helianthus; species Helianthus annuus. Next base: position 48,613,579 of record NC_035439.2, on the reverse strand, counting down.
AAAGAATGATTTTACAATGTTAATCTTTGAAGAACCACTTGAGGATATATCATTTTTATTTTCAAAAACCAACACACTCTCCCAAACCATTTGTTCATCATGTTTAGCACCCGGAATTTTGAAAATCAACCTTTCAATATCAGTTGTCGAAAATATTTTTGACTTTTTCAAAAAAAATTATGCTAAAACACATTGAAAATCTTTTTAGATTTTTGACATAAGAAAAATAAAATGCAGTAAAGAAATATTTACAGACATTATTTTTGTGAGTTTGTGTAAGAGGATCATATCAGCTAATAAGACAAATCACCAACACCGTTAAGCTTTGATTTCATTTTAAGTTCTAAACAATTTACCTAGATTGTCAATATACTTGTCCATTTAAATTTTCACACAAAGTTCAACTGTTTTGAGATACGATATTAGTATTTTAGAGACTTGAACTTAATTGTGTATCACTCCACTTGAATATACTCCCGTATCCAGATCTCAATGTTCAGATTTACAGGTAAATATACTACAACTGATATCTGTATATAAATTAGGGGATATGCGAGGGCTGAGGGATCTCAGGTCGATACTTCCGTATGCGCAAAGAGATATCAGCTTCGACTTTTCAGTGTGTCCCCTTTAGGAGATCTTTTAGCTACAACAACTGATTATCAATTTTATTGTCTAATCAGCTGAGGGCTTTATGCTATGTTTCAAGCATTTTGTAGCAAGTATTATCCGGGACTAGGTCAGAACTTCCATTCAGCAGAAGTCCGGGGATAATACCCCAGATATCATAGAGTATAAGAACCTAGTATATCAGAAAAAGAAACCTTTCAAACGAAATTTCAGGGGTTACCTATATATCCAAGAATAGTTACCCACAAATCAAGCAAGTTTGTTTTAGGTTTATATCTCGTCACAGTTTATTAGATGTGCAAAAATCTACTGACACATCCGCAGTAAGACTGTTTAACACTTTTAAACTTTTCAATTCTTTAGCATGTTGTGATAGTCTGCTGATGTACTATCATTTCCTCTATTTCACAACAAACTCATTTTTGGTATTATCATGTTTTTGTCTTTCAAATTTTCTAATGTTTTTGGATTTTCTGAAATTTCCTACTCCCCCTAAAATGCAAACACATTAACGAAAATTGAAAACAAACTATACAGAAACATGACAACCGATATCAAATTGCCTCAATTCGCCATTCACTTGGCATAACAATCAGAACTCCCCCTATCAACAAACTATTTTCTCATTTAGATTTCAAAACACTTAAATTTGTTTTAATCAAAATGATTTTTCCGGAAAATAAGTTTGGTTGATTTTACCACTTGTAAGTATATCAATACTAAGTTCGGGGATGTGGTTAATCATCTTGTCTCTCAATCACTTGTAGGAAAATGCAAGTACAAATTAATGTCCTTGATTTACCGTATGCACAAGTTATTCACAATCAAATCTTCTAACCGCTTGTAAATAAACATACACAAACTTTTTTTACCGTTTGCATGATTGACATTACCATAGTAAATTCCTCAAGAAAGATGCCGATACCTGCTCCTCGCTTACCTACCTGGAAGCTCCGGCATAGTCCTTCATCTTGTAAAGTTATAACAATTTTAAACACTTTCAAATCATCCTAACTAAACATGAAAGATGCCGATTCCTGATCCACGATATAAACTTGGGATCTCCGGCAAGTCCGATATTTTACTCAAACATAATGTCCACCCAAGCCTCACCAGCCTTGGGTAACTTTGGAACACATCTGTCCCACCAACATTTTGATTTATAAAATTCTTTAGCACATTTAACCTTCCTATCAACCATCTTCCCGAAAATGTGCTTGACTTTCCCGTTGAAAGCCTTCTCAACATCAAATTCTCCTTTATCAGCGAAGAATTGATTTGAAATTTCAACCTTTCCAACTTTCTTCATCAAATTTTCTTTTGACAATTTCGGAAAATTTTCATCGTTCATCACAGGAACGGAATTCACAATCTTTTTATCAACCAATGACTCCTCTGATTTTATGGAATCAGATTCGTTGTCAGAAATACTTTCAGACTTTACAACCCATTTTTGTTTGCTCAAATCGACTTGTCTTTTGTAAAAACGTTTTGAAGTTTCACCAACTTCCAAAGTCGATTTATCAACACATTTCTTTTTCATATCAGAGTTAGAAGACACTCCCTGTTTTGAATAATTGGACTCTTGGCAGTTCCAAGCAATGTGTCTAACTTTTTGACATTTGAAACAGGTTCTTCTATCAACTCTTGAAGCAAACTTCCTCACATTCTTCTTTACTTCAGCAAGAAACTCTTGATTCGACTGCTTCCAGAACGGTTTCTTCTGTTCATCCTCTGAACTTCCTCCTGAAATAAATTGTGTTTTTGGTTTATAAGTTTTCTGATTTTTATAATTTTCTGAAGAATTGAAACCAAGACCTTTCTTTTTGATATTACCATTATGGTTTGGTTTCTTTCGATAACCTGAACCATAACTGTAACCCTTTTTCTTGTTCAATCTCTGTTGAACTCTTGAAGTGTACCTTTTAGGTTTTTCAGTAAGAATTACATCTTTTATTTCAGAAATATTAATTTCTGTTAATTTGAAAACCTGTTTGATCATTTCAGTTTTGACACTTCTTATTGGGAATTCCTCATCAGAATATAATTTGTCTGAATCAATCAAAGTATATGCTACTTTGATCGACCCGTCATTCAAATTAGATTTTGATAACAGGAATTCTTTATTATAAACCCTCTTAACCGGCGAACTCGGACTTTTCTCAGACGAACTCGAACTATCTGATTTAGACTCCGACTTTGACTCTTCATCCATATCCAACACCTGATCGACAACTCTCTTAACTAACTCGGACTCATGATCAGTGTCAGACGCTGTGAATGTAACATCAATATTGTCTGGTAATTCATCAGTGATTTCAGACTTTAATTTGATGTTTAGAGCCTTGTCTACTCGTTCCTCATTCGGTTTCCTGGGGGAATAACTCTCAAAGATAGGAGGCGGACATCTGTTATACTTGACACTTGGTTTCTTACCAGTATCCTCTTCCTTTTCTTTCTTCTTGAACGCTTCAAGACCTGCGACAGTAGGATAAACACGATCAATCAAATAATCACAAGTAGTATAACTCAACAACAATCGGTTAATCCTTTCACTTTCTATTTTCTCAAGTTCCAACTCCTTCTTCAAGGTAGCACAGCCCTCAATATAGTCATTGATGACGCTTTGCTTTGTCATTAAAGTTGCACTCATCTTGTCATTTGCTTTTTCAAATTCTGCATTTGCTCTTTTTAAACTGTCAACTGTCCTGTTCAATACGTCGTATGACTCTTTCACGTACTTCACATCTGACAGTAAATCTTCTTTCATTTTCTCTAGCTCAGCAATCTTTCTATTTTTCTCAACACACTCTTTGCAAGATTCTGAACATTTCTCACAAGGCTTAGTAACTTCAACCACCTTTTCAACTATCTTTTCGACTTCGACAATCCTTTCAACTTCTACAAGTTTCTCGACCTCAACAATCTTTTCGACAATCTTTTCTACTTCGACCACCTTTTCAACTTCTTTCTCAGTCACTGGTTCATCAGATTCTTTTTCAGCTTTCTGTCCTTTAGCTTTGTATCTGATGAACACATCTTGCTTGACTTTGCAGCCGAGAAAGTTGATTCATCAGAACTCTTATTCTTTCCAACGGATGAACCCGAGGACAATATCTTCTCGAGATATTCTCTTGCCTTCTTTCTCTTTTTTCTCAGTCTGTCTTTTTGCCCCTGTGAAAGCTTTACTTTCGTCTCTTGAACTTTTTGTTCTTGAACTTTTGGTTTTTGAACTTTTGGTTCTTGAACTTTCAGTTCTTTGGGCTTGACCTTGACTGGAATTTTTGCCAATTTCTGAGACTTAGCCCTCAATCTGTCATTCGATCTCCTTAGGCAATATCTGGCAATGTGACCTTTAATTTGGCAATTGTAGCATCTTCTGGTCTCATAACTCCAAATCCGGCAGTTAACAGCAATGTGTCCTTGATAACCGCATCTGTAACACACTCTGTTATCATACCGTATACCACCTTCACACCAAACGCTCAAATCATAGCATTGTCTGGCTTGGTGATATTCTTTCCTCAAGTTTGCTGGATTTGGCTTTTGAGCACTGTGGTCCAACCTGCACCACTTATTACCAACAATTTTTGAGTTTTCATTTTTTACTTTTTGTAATTTTTCATTATGATTGGATGATCGATCTGATGAACTTTTATTATGTTTTTGAAAATTTTCTCATTCTTAATTTTTTGTTTCTGTTCCACTATCTTCTTCAAAGGTTTTTGCTTAGAGCATTCTCTCTTTTCAGTCGATTGTAGAACAGTTTTCTGAAATTTTTCTTTCAAATTTAAAAACAATTTTTGTTTTTCTAATTTTTCATTTTCATCATCAGATTTTTCATCGCAATCTTCAACTTTGACATTGTCAAAGTTTGTGACATCGTCACTTATTGGAACTGAACTGATTGGTTTCGGACAAGGAAAATTCAATTTGTCTAAAGTAGATCCAAAACCTATCAATTTCTTCTCAAGTTCATCAATCTTGGTCCTGGAATTCTTAGCTTCTTTTTCAAGCTGAGATATTCTTTCAAGATGAGACTTGATTGATTCTTCATTCTCATTCTTCAAATTTTCAAGAACAGACTTTTCATTTTCCAAAATTTTTATCTGTTCTTGGAATTTTGATTCATTTGTTTTCAAATTCTTATTCTCAAGCTTTATCCAGAAATCCAAATCTTCTGAAGATTTCTGTTTGCTTTCAAGCTCTTTTTCCAATTCTTTGATTTTCTTTTTAGCACACTCACCTTCTTTTTCCAATTTTATAATTTTCTGAAGATGGGAATTTATCATTTTTTGTTTTTCAATGTTGTTTTTGCTAAACACATCTCTCCCATCTTCAAGAATTTTCATTTGATTTTGAAAATCTTTTTCAATTCTTGATTTTTCAATTTCAAAACTTTTATTCTTATCTTTCAATTTTTTGTATTCTGATGTCAAACTGTTCAAATTACTTAACAGTTTAACATTCACAGATTCCAACTTCTCACAATTTTCTTGTAAATCCAAAATCTGCTTTTCATCAGTTTGCTTCTCATCTTTCAACTTCTTGACTTCCGATGTCAAACTTTCCGCATTCTTCAAGAGTTTGTCATTGTCAGTCTTAAAGTTGTCACACTTAGAGCACACTGATTCACAACTTGATGATCCAGACTCTGCAGATTTTTCAGCATTTGGAACTTCTTCTTCATTTGCCCTGAATGTACCTGCACAAACAATTTTAACAAAGTCAAGAGGTTTTAAATTTTCATCAATATAACATCCTCTTTTATAATCATATTTCATGTTATGTTTTGCACCAAAACATATACAAATTCTTTTATTAATCTCAGTAGTTACATCCAAATTGATTTTATCCAGATTTCCCAAATTCAGTTCATCTAGATTCTCTTTGATTCTATTCATCAACATTTTCTTCTTATCAGAATTTTCATAACTATGTTTTTGAAGTTTGTTGATGAAATCAGATGGATGTAATTTCGAGAATTTAGGCTTTTGTTTTAACTCCTTTAAAACATCATCCCATTCGGCAGGTAAAGCGGCTTCCAACTTTGATATCTTTTCAGTGTCTGTCAAATTTATCCCAAATGATTTTAACTTGTCCAACAAGTAATCAAATCTTTTTTCCATCTCTTTCAAGCTCTCATTCTGTTGACAAGCGAAGTTTTCAAGTCGAAGAGTCCAAATATGCTTATCATCTTGATCATACAGACTTGTACAGTGCCTTCGAAATCTATTTAAACTTTCAACAAACTCATTCTCCTTTTCATCAAACATTTTTGCCATCGTCCAAAAACAACCAAAATCAAACTGAATCCCCTTTTCAAACGGAACCCTCTTCAAACGAAAGTTATGTTTTCAAACGAGAGGACAGTTTCAAACGATCAGTTCAAACGGAAGATATTGTTCAAATGATCGGATCTTTTCACGCGACCTGACTACACTTGACTGAATTTGAAATTTTTATTTTTTTAATATGGCCGACAATTATAAGCACACAAAATAAATCTTGAATGAACCTCAAAATGGGCGGCAACTTTTAGATTCCTATTGGGCCGATTTAACCACTATACTAACTAATTATTGGACCCCTATATTGAATTCACGTACAAAACAAATACAAAATTATTGGGCGGCTATGTCTTCTTTAATTTTTTTTAACATCCGATTGGGTTGCAATTATATAGTGGGCTTCTTGACTAAAAATTGACGGCAACATTTATACCAAATCAACTTTATTGAAAAAAAAAGTCACATGCAAGATAATATGAGCTGACAACTTAGTATTTGTATTGATTCTTAGTGGGCCTCTATATGAGACAAGTGAACCGTTAAGTTTTTTATTTGACCTTTAACTATGGATCACATGCACACTTACAAACAAAGATCACATGCACTTATAACAATGGCCGACAATAACATTGATCAGATCAAAAGTTCAAACGGTCATGCAATTTCAAACGGTAATGGTTAATTTTCAAACGATGATTTCAAACGACATGATTTTCAAACGATAAGTGCATTTTTCAAACGGTCAGGTTCAAATTCAAACGACAGATCAAACGATAAAACAGTTTCAAACGATAGAACCTATGACGTCATCAACTCGCGAACAGTTTCAAACGGTCAGGCATATTTCTATCAGTTTTAAATCGAATTTCAGTCTGAAATTTCTAAGGCTTTGTTAAATGACAAATCCGAACACAATGTGAAACTTTGAGCCGATTTCAACCGTAAAAAGTATCGGTTTTAAGAAAGAAGGTGTAGAAAATGAGATTTTCAAGCTGAATATGGCAAGAACTCCTCGTCCTGAGCTCTGATATCAATTGTAGGATCGTGTAGTGACCTGAATGAGTCGTTCGGAAGAGCTCTCGTACATTTCAGAGGCGGAAACTAAGAAACGCACTATCAAACAGCTTGAAATACATTTTAATCCTCTTTTATATTCGATTGACAATGATTACAGCAAGAGGAAATACCGGCAGCACCTCGGTATAATTTTCCTGACCGTTACAAATGAACTAGACATGACAGCTATTTATAGTTACAGCCTGGCCGTTTGAAACATACTCAAACGGACAACAATTCAAACGACATGGCCTTTCAAACGGCCACTGTTCAAATGGACAACATATTCAAACAGCCTACTTCAAACTGTTGGGCTTCAAGTTGTTGGGCTTTCAAACGGTTGCTCTTCATTGGACCTCATAATGGCAGCATTTGATTGGACCATCAATTGGGTGGTGTCTTCTCATTGGACCTCCATATATTTTTGTCTTTTGTGAGAACATTCAATCTTTGTCTTCAAATGGCAACATAACCTTTGATATTACAAACGACCATTTATACATTTTCTAATTTCATGACATCTTAATTTGACCAAAAGTTATTTGTCTTATGTGAGATGATGTCATCATATGATGTCATCATCAAAGATGATGACATCATGTTTGATCCAAAACCGCAACGAACCCGAAACTCGATATTAAGACGAAGACGACAGATGACTGCACCAACACCCTTATTTGATTGACGCTGAAGCAGGAAAGGGGGCATATAGATTGCTGACCATGGAAGGTGATTTGTTACCGCGAGCTTGGAATGCTGTCCATTTGAAGAAATATTTCGTGTGAGCAGGATCCACCTGGCACGTATGATCCTTACATTAGGGGTATCCTTGAAGGATCCTTAAAGCATCAATGATCCTTACTCTGGTAATGTCCTAATCTTGAACTATTTCATTTACTTATTTTCTCATACAAGGATAAGGATCATGTGTCCTTTATCCTTCTCTCACAAGATTTTGAGTTTTGAAAGTTCTGGTATTCTTAGCATAATGTTGATTATCTACAGAAGCGATCCAGATCCTTGGGTTTAACCCCAGTTATTTGGGCTTGACCCCAGTTCCACCTGTAGCGCACGATGATCCTGGTATAGTTCAAGGCATTGGGACCAGTACTCGCTTTAGGGGCTGATAATTCCATTGTACTGGCTATACCTAGGATTCTACGTATAATGGTAGACGTACCATACATCCGTTCCTAAGGTTTCTAACGTTTTCACGTTAGCTAAGGTTTTGGCATTATCATGTCACTAAGTTTGGATAGTCGCCAGTTAGGGCCATACTCCAGTTTACATACGATCCTTGGGCTTGTCCCCAGTCATCCTTGGGCTTGTCCCCAGTTATCCTTGGGCTTGTCCCCAGTTATCCTTGGGCTTGTCCCCAGTTATCTTTGGGCTTGTCCCCAGTTGCTAACTCTTATCTTATATTGGCTTAGTCCCAAGTTATGCTCTATTTCAGGTCCTTGAAGTTAAACAACTAGGGATCCTTGATCCTTACTCCTCCCTAAGGTTTATCTTATAGTTATCCTGATTATGGTTAGGATCCTAACTTGGATCCTCAGGTATGATCCTTAACTATTTTTATCTTATTCATTGTTTATTTGAATAACCCTTATACTATGACAACTGAACTTATGATCCTTAAAACATATACTACTTTTTGGGATTTTTCAACTATGGGATATTTGATCAAGGATCATATCCTAAATGTTTTCAATCTGACTTATTTAAAACTGCTGATTTAATAAGTGTATACCAAAACAATTGAGAATCAAAGGAACTAAAAGGATAACAACACAAGATAAGCGACAAAAGAATAGGATTTTATTTATTAACAAAAAGACTAACCCTTAAATGTTGTCAAAATTACCTACCCCAAGCATCTACCAGCAATACGTGGCCCGTCCGCTGGGGTAGGTAAAGGGTGTCCATGATAATAGGTTTGAAGTTGTGCAGGAACATAAAGGCGGCAGGATCACAATGGTTTCATCCCCCAAACAGAGGATCCCTCCACCATTTGCAATCCTGCCTATTGTCTGAAGGATCCTTGATCCTTAAACCTAAAGCTATTGTTCAAGAGTACAGACTGTGACAACTCGAGTTTCCAAGATTCCATCTTCGCATTAATTGCACGTTAATTGTTAAGTTGTTTGGTTTACACGACTTGTTCGTTTCATAACTGTATACGTATGTATTATGTTAAATCGCATTGTGGGTGATATGTTATATTTGGTGTGCCTTATAAGTGTGTTTGATATATATACTTGATGTGCATTTATGGTGTATGTTCATAATATTGTGGTGTTAATTTATGTTTTATAAATAAAACAAGAGATGGATTCCTAGTCGAAATACCCACACCCGAAACACCCACCTACATAGAGATGTATATTCTGTATTTACAATATAGGTGTTATATAATTCATAAATGTTGATCACTACTTGAAACACCTTCTAGCCAAAAACACCCTTCACGAAATCACCCAGCCGAAAACACTAGGTGTTTTCGTCCAACATGTGGCCAACGAAATCTAGTGGGCTTTAGGCCCAGTAGTGGATTAGTTATTTATCATTTCCAACCTTTACGTGAAAGTTAATTGACAAACCCTAACCCTATCCCTTCTGGTTGCGACGGCAGTGGGCACCTTTCCCCTCTCCGAAACCTCATTCTATTGGAACAAGCCTTGTGGTTAGTGATTCGTATTCATGCTAAATTCTACTCATTTGATCTTGTTATATATGTTTCCTGGTTAACATAAAGTATCTACATGTGACATGTGATAACTATACTATATGATAGAAGTAGGTTGGTAGAATGGAAAACAAGTAATCGGCCACATGAAACAATAGGGACTTTTCAAACTGATTTTGAGATCTGACCACTTTTTGACTAAACAAAATTGCCATGTGAAATCAGTATTGCCTTTGATTGAACCAATAATAACCTTCTAACTCAAACCCACTAATCCACATCACTATTGGACCTTGCAAAATTAACACATGGGTTGAACTAGTAGTGATCGGACAATATTAAATGATGTCTTAGTTGAATGATGGCTGACAATTCTGATGTTAATCAACTTCTATTGGGCCGCTGTTAATAAATGTTGAATGATTAGATAAGTGATAAGGATTCCGATTAAATTTGTGTATGAATATAAGTTGTCGGCCACTGATTACTTGCGCATGTGTTTCTGAAGTTCAGAAAGTTGTCAGACTCATATGTGAGTATATCAACTATGTCGGCCATTACATGAGAAGTTATTTTTGATTGTGTGTGGTTTATATTCTGAAACTGAAACTTTGGGTTAGTTAGTAACATGTTGATGACCGATTTGCATATTAATGGTTGGTGTGGTACATGCGATGGTGATGATGACTAGTACAATATAAATCGATGAGTTAGGGTTAGTTAACATGTCTACTAGGTGTATTGTTTTCATGATGATGATAGCCTTGAGCTTTATAAACAACAAAATTGCTTGAATTGATTTCATAATTACAACAGTAACCATTAGATGACAACTAGAGGTTTGTGAACTGATATTGTTGGGAGTTGATTTGGGGCCGCACATGCCTAATAGTTGGACTTGAGGTACGTGGGCAAATCTTATATATATGTAATGTGTTGAGCTGTTACATGTTAAGCGATCATTCGGTGGCACTAGGTGAATAGATTAACCGTCATGACTGGAATTACATGTGTGAGTTTGCATGTGCATTAAATGTGTTCTATGGTCTAATGAATACGTGAACTACATGACTTGAGTTTATGTGAAACTGATTGGCTTTGATAACCATGCTAGGACTTGATTGATCAACTGTAAAAACGTAGCTTATCATACCGAGCAAACCAAGGTGAGTTCACACAGCCAAGGCATGGGGTTCCTAGGGTGGGAATGGGATTGGATGATTTATTCGTGCATACTTAGTTAATGGAACTTAATTATATGGTCCCCAGGGTGAGGATGGTAAATGATGAGATACGGCTAGACTAGTTGTGACAACTAGCACAAAACCGGTAACTTCCGTACACTTTAATTATTATTTAATGACTGCAATTATGTGCTTAAATGTCAACATTGACTAATTAGATGCTAAGCAAGTGAATTCATGCACGTTGTATACTACAAAATATTGCTTCATGCAATCGAGAGCGTTGCGTCAGAAATATTAGTAAACTCACCGGTAAGACACACTGTGTCAACGGAACTGCAGAAAGCAGTCAGACATTAGAATTGAGGCCTAGGTGTAGGTCCTACGACAAAGGTACATTAAAACCCAAGAGTACATATCAGGGTTTAATTTATGGTCGTTACGAAAGCTAAAACATGCACTAAAAGGCACCCGAAACACACTTTAAGTGCAGAACTAATTACGACAAAACTGCGAAACGAACGTTGGTGGCCGCCCGGATAATATTTAATCCCACAAATATTCTGTTATGATTAAAATTTTATTTTAATCAGGTTCGTGTTGAAAAATAAATTAAAACGCTTAAAAACGTTATTTTTCAAGATTAAGCGCTGTAACGTGAGTTCCTACGCGACACAGTGCTTACACTGCAAAACGCAGACAACGCAGAAAACCCAGGAATATGCCAGAAATATGCCAGGAATATACCAGGAATATGCCAGGAATATGCCAGGAATATGCCAGGAATATGCCAGGAATATGCCAGGAATATGCCAGGAATATGCCAGGAATATACCAGGAATATACCAGAGATATGCCAGGAATATGCCAGGAATATACCAGGAATATACCAGGAATATGCCAGGAATATGCTATATGGAAGGTCTATAAATACCACCATTCCATCACTCCATCTTCCTCATCACCACACTTCCACTCTCTCCCTCTCTCTCTCTAGAAAAGCTACGGCCAAACACCCCCTCTCAATCCATCAATTTTTCGGTTTTGATCACCACATTCCAAGTCCATACAAGTATCAAGGATCCCGTATAAGGAGGCTTGGTGCAAACGGAAAGCGAATGACCTCATTCTCTTGCTTTTATCCACCCTATTTGCGTCTAGATTCTTCCCTAGCCTCGAGCTAGTGGTATGTTGCTTAAATCACATTCTTGAACTATTTTGAAGTGGTTAATATGATATGTAACGGTTAAAACTCGAAATCTTACAAGTTGATGCATTAAAGTCTACTAAAAACACTAATAATGATGGTTAAAAGCTCATATGTTGTGTAAATGTTGTAGTAATTGATTTGTGTGGTTATTTGGACCTGATCTATGTTGTGGTAGCTCGGATCATCATTTAACCCGGGTTGGTCATGATCATGGATCATGACATAAGGATGTTTTGAAAGAAACAAGGGTTAAAGGGTGAAACTCTACTACACATGAATCATGAACTTGTGTAAAAAGGAATTTTTCTTGTAAAATGAAGTTCTAAACTAATAGATCTAAAGATCTACAAGTGGTAGTTTCGAAAGACCAACTGTAAGACGAAACCATGTTTTAAAACCGAATCTTTCATGAACTAGAGGTGTTTTTGTGAACAAACAAGTGTGTGGACACTTGTGTAACAAAAGTTTTAACAAAGAAATAATTTTCATAAAAACCGACTAGAAGTTGTGAAACTTCATATTCTTTAAAAATAAGGTTTTTAAGAAATTAAACTTATTTATAAAGATAACAAGACTTACTAAATGTACTAGTAAATTACTACACATTTTTGTAAATATTCAAGTTCATGAAGTGGGGAAAATTAGTGATTGTTGTTGATGATTATTGTTGATAATTGTTGTTGATGATTGTTGACGATTTAAAAGAAAATAAACACATGTTTTGAAAACATGGGAAACTTCCATTTTTAGGGGAAACTCTGTCAAAATTAAAAATTTTGACACTTAGAAAAATATAAGTTTTTGAAGAACTTATTCCCTAAAAAAAGTATTTAAGAGTATTACCAAGGTTTCCCTAATTTTTGGTGATAAGAAATGAGGATTTCTTCAAAAATAAAAATGGATATAAGTATGTATATTTTTGAGAGAAAAATATATATTATTTTATCACCAACTTTTGTGCTAAGTGTATATAGTATGTGTTATACGTGCTAGCGTATTAAGACTTAAAAATACACATACATCATACAAGATACATAATTCGGGTGCAAAGTGCAAAACACAAGATTCTTATATTAATTTTAGAGAAAATAATATAAGAAAGATAGTTAGTTAAAAATATAAAATATTTTTAACACAAGAATATATACACAAAAGAGAGTGACTGTACTTGTGCGATGCAAGTCTAGTGACTAACGTTAAGAAAACGCGTATAGGTTACGACGTTAATTAAGCAAATCCGGTGAAGTTTACGACGCACAGGAACGCAAAGTTGTGAGTTCATGCTCCCCCTTTTCTCTTAACTGTTTTCAGTTTTATAACTTCGGGGGTGAAATACATGTTACAAATATTTTTATGTTTAACAAATGGTATGATAATAAAAAGCACACTTGGTGAGAACGAGTACCAAGTGTGTAGCGATATAAGAATACAAGAAACACACTTGGTGAGAAACGAGTACCAAGTGTGATGTGATATAAGAATACGGGAAGCGCGCTTGGTGAGAAACGAGTACCAAGTAGGATGCGCTATGAAAAATGATGCGAGGAATCGTGTCACGAATAGGGTACAGAAGCACCATTAATCAACAATATACCTAGACCGCAGAACAAAAGGTTAGATCTAACGGGTGCCGGGCAGCCACACTCTCGATGAGGGCGAGTATCGAGTAGTGCTTTTGTGTCTCAGAATATACCAATTAAATGCCTAAGGTTTGGTGACTTCCTATGTCGTGTCACATGTTAATGGCTTTGCAACCCATTAACAATCCTAATACTTACAGGAATACTTTATTTACATAAAATTTCATACCATACTAAAACTTGATGAATACTTGAGTACGTGGGGTACTCAAGAAAAGCTTGAATTGTACTTGAAGTACGTGGGGTACTCAAGAAAATGGGAATTATACTTGAGTACGTGGGTACTCAAGAAGAATTTGAATCATACATGAGTACGTGGTGTACACATGAAACAGGGTTTATGAAAACTCGATTTATTTACAAACTATGTTTTCATACAAAGTATACAAACGTGAAATACAAAACGGCATGAATTCACACCAACATTATGTTGACGTTTTTTTTCAAAACTCACATGTATTTCAGGTAATTAGGATGGATGTGCGCGTGGTCTCACTTATGCTCGTGGATGTCGCTTGTGTTTGTCTTTAAATAAAGTGTAAACCTTTTAAGACAATGTTTTATGTGACCTAGCGATGTAAACGCTAAACGTATGTTTCAAATTATGGTATTTGAAGTTATTTTCATGAGCATATAGTATGTTTACCTTTCGTATGCAATGAGATCCTTTCATGATCACACCTCGTGCTTCCGCCGCAGAAAGGGGTGTGACAGATTGGTATCAGAGCTGCGATTGTAGTGAACCAGGATTCCTTCTCGAGTCTAGTCTACAATCTCTATGATCCTATCACGAAAACAATTTTTCAAAAAGTTTTCATTGCATAAAACGTCCCGCGACATCCACTGCCTGAAACTATTTGCATGAGTCTAGAAAAGACGCTACGTGACCTAGGGTGCACTGGGGTAGCACTTGTCTATGATTAAGGATTACTTGCAAATATGTGTGATAATTAGCATATACATGTACTAGATGTAGAATACCCCTAGTATACATGACTTTGCCTGAAAACAATGACTTAACTGAAGGAAGAAATACGAGGATGAAACGAACTGTGCGGACTGTGCAAGGAGTTACGTAATTATGGATGCATACATAATTATGGAATTCAGTGCACAGAAACCACAGCAAGTCTTATCACGTATAGATTCCCTCAGTACAATAAAAGGGTCAAACGTGAGCACCCTTCCCCCAGCCTAATAAATACTCGGTGGAGTAATAATTTAGGGTATAAAGACAAGAACCGCCAACATTTATCTATTTATACATGCTTGCTGCTGTATGAATTGATTTAAATAGCGGATTGTTTGATGTCACTTATGTGGGTATATGTCATACTACCACTGTCTAGTAAGACGATATCAAACAAATGTCTAAACCCTATTGGGTCGTGTTCTGTCAGAACATGGCACCCAGAAGAGCTGTGAACGCTCGTGATCAACCTCCTCCTCCCCCACTTCCAAGAACTGCTAAAGAGCTAAACGCCCTACTGGAGGAAAGAATCTCCGCAGCTATCGCCCAGTACGAGGCGAACCGTACTGAACAAATTGGAGGACCAAGCAATGCAAGACGTAATGGGAATGGAGATTCATCTGGAGGAGACGCAGCTCAGGGCTGCACTTTCAAGCAGTTTCTCGACTACAAACCTCTGAACTTCGACGGCACTGGAGGTGCAGTGGCGTTCGTACTGTGGACAGAAAAGACCGAGACGCATGCTGAGTCGTCTCGTGACAAGAAAAGGAACGCACGCGAGGACCCTAACATGGTCACCGATACGTTTCTCGTTAACAATCACTTTGCATCCATATTATTCGACACTGGAGCCGATTATAGTTTCATGTCTGTGGAATTTAAACGTACGCTTGGAATAGAATCTAGTAGATTAGAAATTCCTTATTCCATAGAACTAGCCAATGGTAAACTTGTTGAATCGGGCGTAGTTGTTAGAGGCTGCACACTAGAACTTGGTGAGCGAAAATTTAGCATCGACCTCTTACCTATCCAATTAGGTAGCTTCGGTGTAGTAGTCGGCATGGACTGGTTATCCAAGAACAAAGCTGAAGTCATTTGTCATGAGAAAATCATTCGCATCCCTTTGGCGAATGATGAAACCCTCATCGTACATGGAGAAAGACGAGACGCGCCTCTGCGAATCATCAGCTGCATGAAAGCACAGAAGTGCTTAAGGAAAGGATGTGTCGCTTTCCTGGCACATGTTGTAGATAAAAAGGCCGAGGAGCCGAAACTCGAAGATATTCCTGTGGTGAAGGAATTCCCGGATGTTTTTCCCGAAGACCTGCCAGGACTACCTCCGCAACGACAAGTCGAATTCCGTATAGACTTGGTTCCAGGAGCCGCACCTGTAGCCAAGGCACCCTATCGACTTGCACCATCCGAGATGCAAGAATTGTCTACACAACTTCAGGAGTTATTAGATAAAGGATTCATAAGGCCAAGCTTCTCGCCCTGGGGAGCTCCAGTATTGTTCGTGAAGAAGAAGGATGGAACTCTGCGAATGTGCATCGATTACAGAGAACTGAACAAACTCACTATCAAGAATCGGTACCCACTACCGAGGATTGATGACTTATTTGATCAGTTACAAGGATCAAGCTACTATTCCAAGATCGACCTTCGATCTGGATATCATCAGTTAAGGATACAAGAAGAAAGCGTACCAAAGACTGCATTCAGAACACGCTATGGACATTACGAGTTTCTTGTGATGCCATTCGGGCTGACGAATGCACCAGCGGTCTTTATGGATCTGATGAACCGCGTATGCAAACCATATCTCGATAAATTCGTGATTGTATTTATCGACGATATCCTGATCTACTCTCGGACGAAAGAAGAGCATGAGCAACACCTCAGGACCATTCTAGAGCTACTGAAGAAAGAGAAACTATTCGCAAAGTTCTCAAAGTGCGAATTCTGGATTCGCGAAGTACAATTTCTTGGTCACGTGGTGAATGAGAAGGGCATTCATGTAGACCCGTCCAAGATTGAAGCCATAAAGAATTGGGAAGCTCCCAAAACCCCGACTGAAGTTCGGCAATTTTTGGGCTTAGCGGGCTACTATAGGCGATTCATCGAGAATTTCTCGAAAATAGCTCAGCCGCTAACTGCTCTTACGCAGAAAGACAAGAAGTATGACTGGGGTGTTAAACAAGAGGAAGCTTTTCAGCTATTCAAAAGCAAGCTATGCGATGCACCAGTATTGTCACTACCCGAAGGCACGAAAGACTTCGTGGTATACTGCGACGCTTCGCGACAAGGACTAGGTTGCGTGCTCATGCAACGCCAAAAGGTCATCGCTTACGCTTCAAGGCAATTGAAGGTACACGAAAGAAATTATACCACTCACGAGTGGAACTGGGCGCAGTGGTATTCGCCTTGAAAATCTGGCGACACTATCTATATGGTACTCGATGTACAATCTTCACAGATCACAAAAGCCTGCAACACATATTTGATCAGAAGGAATTGAATATGCGCCAGCAGCGATGGGTCGAGCTGCTAAATGATTACGACTGTGAGATTAAGTACCACCCAGGAAAGGCAAACGTTGTAGCGGACGCGTTGAGCCGAAAGGAAAGAGTTAAGACCCTACGGTTTCGAGCATTGGAAATGACTATCCGATCGAACCTCACTTCACGTATTCGTGACGCACAACAAGAAGCCCTTAAGGTGGAAAACCGCAAAGCTGAATACCTCTGAGGTGCATTGAAGTACATGGCGCCAAATGAAGAGGGAGCCTTATACTTTAAAAAGGGCATTTGGGTTCCGCTCTATGGTGGCCTACGAGAAGTCATCCTTGATGAAACGCACAAGTCAAGATACTCGATCCACCCAGGGTCGGACAAGATGTATCAAGACTTAAAAGAATATTATTGGTGGCCAAGACTCAAAAGCGACGTTGCTGTCTATGTAGGAAAGTGCCTGACCTGCGCTAAGGTTAAGGCTGAATACCAGAAACCGTCTGGCCTACTACAACAACCAGAGATCCCCATGTGGAAGTGGGAGCAAATCTCGATGGATTTCATAACAAAATTACCCAGGACCCTGAGAGGGCACGATATGATATGGGTAATAGTTGATCGATTGACGAAGTCTGCGCATTTCCTACCAATCCGAGAAAAGGATAGCACTGGAAAACTGGCAGAGATATATTTGAAGGAAATTGTGGCACGTCATGGAGTGCCGACCTCCATTATTTCAGACAGAGATGGACGCTTTGTCTCAAGAATCTGGCAATCATTTCAGGAAGCCTTTGGATCTCAGCTAGATCTAAGCACGGCATTCCATCCTCAGACAGACGGCCAGAGCGAACGGACTATACAAACATTGGAAGATATGCTTCGTGCATGTGTCATGGATCTAGGCGGCAGCTGGGATACTCACCTACCCTTGGTTGAGTTTTCCTACAATAACAGTTATCATACAAGCATAAAGGCCGCGCCGTTCGAAGCTCTGTATGGCCGCAAGTGCCGATCGCCCCTATGTTGGGCAGACGCCGGTGACAAGCGTATGGTTGGTCCTGAACTAGTACAAGAGACAACCGACAAGATTGCGCAGATCCGAGAGCGCATTAAGGCGGCTCGAGATCGACAGAAGAGTTACGCTGATCAAAAACGAAAACCCTTAGAATTCGAGGTGGGAGACAAGGTGTTGTTAAAAGTCTCGCCATGGAAGGGCGTAGCCAGATTCGGAAAGTGTGGGAAGCTGAATCCACGATACATCGGACCATTCAGAATCTTGGAGAGAATTGGTACCGTGGCGTACAAGTTGGAGTTACCGGAAGAACTTAATGGAGTACATGATACATTTGATGTGTCCAACCTAAAGAAGAGTCCAACACAAGAAAACGTGATCATCCCTGCGGATGAAGTGCATATTGATGACGCCCTCCGATTTACAGAACAACCCGTCGAGGTTACTGACTGGAAAGTCAACAAGACCAGGAGGAGCAGTGTGAAACTTGTCAAAGTACGTTGGAACTCTAAGCATGGGCCCGAATACACATGGGAACGCGAAGACCAGTTCAAGGAAAAGTATCCCCACCTATTCAAAGAGACTCCTGCGAGGGTTAGTTCATCCTGAATTTCGGGACGAAATTCTTTTAACGGGGGGAGACTGTGACAACTGGCACAAAACCGGTAACTTCCGTACACTTTAATTATTATTTAATGACTGCAATTATGTGCTTAAATGTCAACATTGACTAATTAGATGCTAAGCAAGTGAATTCATGCACGTTGTATACTACAAAATATTGCTTCATGCAATCGAGAGCGCTGCGTCAGAAATATTAGTAAACTCACCGGTAAGACACACTGTGTCAACGGAACTGCAGAAAGCAGTCAGACATTAGAATTGAGGCCTAGGTGTAGGTCCTACGACAAAGGTACATTAAAACCCAAGAGTACATATCAGGGTTTAATTTATGGTCGTTACGAAAGCTAAAACATGCACTAAAAGGCACCCGAAACACACTTTAAGTGCAGAACTAATTACGACAAAACTGCGAAACGAACGTTGGTGGCCGCCCGGATAATATTTAATCCCACAAATATTCTGTTATGATTAAAATTTTATTTTAATCAGGTTCGTGTTGAAAAATAAATTAAAACGCTTAAAAACGTTATTTTTCAAGATTAAGCGTTGTAACGTGAGTTCCTACGCGACACAGTGCTTACACTGCAAAACGCAGACAACGCAGAAAACCCAGGAATATGCCAGAAATATGCCAGGAATATACCAGGAATATGCCAGGAATATGCCAGGAATATACCAGGAATATACCAGGAATATGCCAGGAATATGCCAGGAATACGCTATATGGAAGGTCTAAATACCACCATTCCATCACTCCATCTTCCTCATCACCACACTTCCACTCTCTCCCTCTCTCTCTCTAGAAAAGCTACGGCCAAACACCCCCTCTCAATCCATCAATTTTTCGGTTTTGATCACCACATTCCAAGTCCATACAAGTATCAAGGATCCCGTATAAGGAGGCTTGGTGCAAACGGAAAGCGAATGACCTCATTCTCTTGCTTTTATCCACCCTATTTGCGTCTAGATTCTTCCCTAGCCTCGAGCTAGTGGTATGTTGCTTAAATCACATTCTTGAACTATTTTGAAGTGGTTAATATGATATGTAACGGTTAAAACTCGAAATCTTACAAGTTGATGCATTAAAGTCTACTAAAAACACTAATAATGATGGTTAAAAGCTCATATGTTGTGTAAATGTTGTAGTAATTGATTTGTGTGGTTATTTGGACCTGATCTATGTTGTGGTAGCTCGGATCATCATTTAACCCGGGTTGGTCATGATCATGGATCATGACATAAGGATGTTTTGAAAGAAACAAGGGTTAAAGGGTGAAACTCTACTACACATGAATCATGAACTTGTGTAAAAAGGATTTTTTCTTGTAAAATGAAGTTCTAAACTAATAGATCTAAAGATCTACAAGTGGTATTTTCGAAAGACCAACTGTAAGACGAAACCATGTTTTAAAACCGAATCTTTCATGAACTAGAGGTGTTTTTGTGAACAAACAAGTGTGTGGACACTTGTGTAACAAAAGTTTTAACAAAGAAATAATTTTCATAAAAACCGACTAGAAGTTGTGAAACTTCATATTCTTTAAAAATAAGGTTTTTAAGAAATTAAACTTATTTATAAAGATAACAAGACTTACTAAATGTACTAGTAAATTACTACACATTTTTGTAAATATTCAAGTTCATGAAGTGGGGAAAATTAGTGATTGTTGTTGATGATTATTGTTGATAATTGTTGTTGATGATTGTTGACGATTTAAAAGAAAATAAACACATGTTTTGAAAACATGGGAAACTTCCATTTTTAGGGGAAACTATGTCAAAATTAAAAATTTTGACACTTAGAAAAATATAAGTTTTTGAAGAACTTATTCCCTAAAAAAAAGTATTTAAGAGTATTACCAAGGTTTCCTTAATTTTTGGTGATAAGAAATGAGGATTTCTTCAAAAATAAAAATGGATATAAGTATGTATATTTTTGAGAGAAAAATATATATTATTTTATCACCAACTTTTGTGCTAAGTGTATATAGTATGTGTTATACGTGCTAGCGTATTAAGACTTAAAAATACACATACATCATACAAGATACATAATTCGGGTGCAAAGTGCAAAACACAAGATTCTTATATTAATTTTAGAGAAAATAATATAAGAAAGATACTTAGTTAAAAATATAAAATATTTTTAACACAAGAATATATATACACAAAAGAGAGTGACTGTACTTGTGCGATGCAAGTCTAGTGACTAACGTTAAGAAAACGCGTATAGGTTACGACGTTAATTAAGCAAATCCGGTGAAGTTTACGACGCACAGGAACGCAAAGTTGTGAGTTCATGCTCCCCCTTTTCTCTTAACTGTTTTCAGTTTTATAACTTCGGGGGTGAAATACATGTTACAAATATTTTTATGTTTAACAAATGGTATGATAATAAAAAGCACACTTGGTGAGAACGAGTACCAAGTGTGTAGCGATATAAGAATACAAGAAACACACTTGGTGAGAAACGAGTACCAAGTGTGATGTGATATAAGAATACGGGAAGCGCGCTTGGTGAGAAACGAGTACCAAGTAGGATGCGCTTTGAAAAATGATGCGAGGAATCGTGTCACGAATAGGGTACAGAAGCACCATTAATCAACAATATACCTAGACCGCAGAACAAAAGGTTAGATCTAACGGGTGCCGGACAGCCACACTCTCGATGAGGGCGAGTATCGAGTAGTGCTTTTGTGTCTCAAAATATACCAATTAAATGCCTAAGGTTTGGTGACTTCCTATGTCGTGTCACATGTTAATGGCTTTGCAACCCATTAACAATCCTAATACTTACAGGAATACTTTATTTACATAAAATTTCATACCATACTAAAACTTGATGAATACTTGAGTACGTGGGGTACTCAAGAAAAGCTTGAATTGTACTTGAAGTACGTGGGGTACTCAAGAAAATGGGAATTATACTTGAGTACGTGGGGTACTCAAGAAGAATTTGAATCATACATGAGTACGTGGTGTACACATGAAACAGGGTTTATGAAAACTCGATTTATTTACAAACTATGTTTTCATACAAAGTATACAAATGTGAAATACAAAACGGCATGAATTCACACCAACATTATGTTGACGTTTTTTTCAAAACTCACATGTATTTCAGGTAATTAGGATGGATGTGCGCGTGGTCTCACTTATGCTCGTGGATGTCGCTTGTGTTTGTCTTTAAATAAAGTGTAAACCTTTTAAGACAATGTTTTATGTGACCTAGCGATGTAAACGCTAAACGTATGTTTCAAATTATGGTATTTGAAGTTATTTTCATGAGCATATAGTATGTTTACCTTTCGTATGCAATGAGATCCTTTCATGATCACACCTCGTGCTTCCGCCGCAGAAAGGGGTGTGACACTAGTATACCATTGAACTGATCTTCGCATACACGCCAAGGGTTGGCCGCGATATTATGACTAATCATTCGCACACATGCCTTGGGAAGGCCGCGAACTATACATACTAAAACTTCGCAAGTAATGCCAGGGTGGCCGCGATACAAATATACATAGTCTAGGATATTTGGGAGTATTTCCCCAAATCTTCGCATACATGCCGAGAGGGCCCGCGATGGAAACTAACACGATACATGACTAAACGAACGAACATAATGCTACTCATACTATTACAATTACTGAACTGTACACTGTGAACTCGCTTAACTAGTTGTTGACTCTCTGCTGCATGCCTTGCAGGACCTTAGGTACTTATGGAGCTTGCACAAGGAGGAGCAGGTCGTTGTGGGCAATGGATCGTGAATGATTATGACATTACACACTTGATACTTATGTTTGGGTTTTTACATTATGTTTCCACTACACTTGATTATGTTGGTTTTGAAAACACCTTTCGTATTGTTGAATAACGATTACTACTTATTTACATGTTCAATATGATTGGTGGCTTGATCCTGGTCATGTCACGCCTCTAAGCGGTGGTACTCCGCGGGTGGATTTTGGGGGTGTGACAGATTGGTATCAGAGCCATTGGTTATAGAGAACTAGGTTTTAATATGGGAAAACGTTTTATTAAAACCAGACTATAACCAGTGCAGTGCTCTCAACGATCCACAACGACGCTTCGCTCCACGTGCAAGACTCGACATCCTAGGTAATATGGGTTATGTTTATTACCTGTTTGCTAGAATCACATAGAACTTTGCTCGTAGTACGCTTAGATACACATGACCTTATTACATGAGAATACCTATGTGCTTACACTCTTCTGTCATCGCACTACTCGCGAACCATTCTCACTTACGCCACTTTTACTATGAAGATCATGTCTGGACGTGTTAACATGACTCAAGCCCAGTTGACAGCTCTCATTAACGAACAAGTTGCTGCGGCACCTGCAGCCGCACAAGCAGGAGGTATATCCTGTAGTCATAGCTCACACTAGGGTCTTTAGATCCTACACTCCTAAAACCAACTCTCGTGTTTAAACCTTGTCCTATTCGTACACAATAGGTCAACACGTACAGCAACCTGTCTGCACATTCAAGAACTTCATGGACTGTCGTCCAAGTACTTTCAGTGGCACCGAGGGGGCAGTGGGACTCCTCCATTGGTTCGAGAAGCTAGAGTCAGTATTTGAAATGTGTGAATGCCCTGAGGCTCGCAGGGTCAAGTACGCCACTGACACGTTGGAAGGGATTGCGCTAACCTGGTGGAACGCGCAAGTACAGATCCTAGGGTTGGCAGCTGCTAACGCCACACCTTGGAACGATTTTAAGGAACTGATCAAAAGGGAATACTGCACACACGATGACATCCACAAGTTGGAGGTGGAACTGTATCATTTGAAAATGACGGGGTCGGAAATCGAAGCTTATACGAAACGGTCGAACGAACTGGCCATCTTGTGTCCAACCATTGTGGACCCTCCAATCAAGCGCATTGAGTTGTACCTCAAGGGTCTAGCATCAGAAATTCAGAGCCATGTGACATCGGCTAACCTCGACAACATCCAAGACATTCAGCGTCTTGCTCATTGCCTCACGGATCAGGCAGTGGAACAGAACAAGCTGCCTAGACGTATCAGCGCTACTACTACCGCTACCACTTCTGCTACTCCCGCTACTCCTAGTGACAACAAGCGGAAATGGGATGGGTATTCCAACAAGGGTTCCACTACTGTTCAGTCTCAAGCACAGCAGCAACGCAAGAATAGTGATCACCAGAGCCCGGGTCAGCCAACTTCTGGTGGTCAGGGGCAGGGTGGATATCGGGGAATTCACCCACTGTGTGACAAATGCAACGGACACCACAATGGTTAGTGCAACGAGGGACGTTGCCAGAGGTGTCTCAAGATGAGCCATGAAGCTAAGGATTCAGGAGCCCACGGCCTGCAAATCAGAATCTCTAGCAGCAACAGCAAGCAGAAATCCTATGCAAAGAAAAGATTGTTCGTATTCCTCGTTCTGGTCAAGAACCTCTCGAAGTTCAAGGCGACAAGAGTGGTGCTGTGGTTGGCATCATCTCTTTCCTGAAGGCTCAGAAATGTTTGCGGAAGGGTCACACCGCTATTTTGGCACTCGTTACTGACGCATCAACGAAAGAAAAGAAATTGGAAGACATTCCAGTTGTACGCGACTTCCCTCAGGTGTTCCCTGAAGATTTACCTGGTCTACTGCCTCCTCGACGGGTCGAATTTCAAATCGAGCTCGCTCCAGGAGCAGCACCCATAGCTCGGGCACCGTATCGTTTAGCTCCAACTGAACTGGAGGAACTGTCAAAACAGCTACAAGAGCTCTTGGAAAAGGGCTTTATTCGTCCAAGCTCTTCGCCTTGGGGAGCTCCAGTGTTATTTGTGAAAAAGAAGGACGGTACCTTCAGAATGTGCATAGACTACCGTGAGTTGAACAAGGTAACGGTGAAGAACCGTTATCCTCTTCCGCATATAGACGACTTATTCGACCAGTTGCAAGGGTCGTGTTACTACTCCAAGATAGACCTGAGGTCAGAATACCATCAGCTGAGAGTCCGGGATGAGGACGTCTCTAAAACCGCATTCAGAACTCGCTACGGCCACTACGAGTTTCTTGTCATGCCGTTCGGGTTAACGAACGCGCCTGCCGTATTTATGGACCTTACGAACAGGGTGTGCAAACCCTACTTAGACAAATTTATGATAGTATTTATTGACGACATCCTGATCTACTCCAAGAGTCAGGAGGAACACGAGCAGCGCTTACGACTTATTTTGGAACTACTACCAAAGGAACAGCTATACGCTAAGTTTTCAAAATGTGACTTCTGGCTTCGTGAAGTCCACTTTCTAGGCCACGTAGTAAATAAGGATGGGATCCATGTTGATCCATCCAAGGTAGACTCGATCAGGAACTAGCCTGCACCACGTACACCAACGTAAATACGCCAATTCTTGGGTTTGGCAGGATACTACAGACGGTTTGTCAAGAATTTCTCAAAGATTGCTCAGCCACTTACACTACTGACACAGAAGGGTGTCACCTACCGTTGGGGCAACAATCAGGAAACTGCTTTTCAGTACTTAAAGGATAGACTATGCAGCACACCTATCCTCTCATTACCAGAGGGCACAGATGATTTTGTGGTTTATTGTGACGCGTCGATACAGGGGCTTGGTTGTGTATTGATGCAACGGGATAAAGTTATTTCTTACGCTTCTCGTCAACTCAAGGTTCATGAACGGAACTACACGACGCACGATTTAGAGCTGGGAGCTGTTGTTTTCGCGCTTAAGATATGGCGACACTACCTGTACGGTACCAAGTGCACTATCTACACCGATCACAGGAGTCTCGAGCATATCCTTAAGCAAAAGGATTTAAACATGCGTCCACGAAGATGGGTCGAGCTACTAAACGATTACGAATGCGCCATCAAATACCATCCAGGCAAAGCCAATGTTGTGGTTGATGCCCTCAGTCGGAAAGACACCCTACCTAAGCGCGTGCGAGCGCTACAGCTTACGATTCAGTCTAGTCTTCCTGCACAGATACGAAATGCTCAGGTAGAAGTATTGAAACCAGAGAACGTAAGGGCTGAAGCCTTACGCGGCTCAAGGCAACGGTTAGAACAGAAGGCAGACTGCGCCTACTATGTAACGGGGCGTATTTGGGTCCCACTTTATGGCAATTTGCGTGAGCTGGTGATGGATGAAGCTCACAAGTCCCGCTACTTGGTACATTCAGGGTCGGATAAAATGTACCACGACATCAGAACTACTTATTTGTGGCCTAGCATGAAGGCCCGCATCGCTACCTACGTCAGCAAGTGCTTGACTTGTGCAAAAGTCAAGGCAGAGTATCAGAAACCAGCAGGCTTACTTCAGCAACCAAAGATACCACAATGGAAATGGGAGGAAATTTCCATGGATTTTGTTACTAGCCTACCTAGATCCCAGCGTGGGAACGATACTATTCGGGTGATCGTGGATCGACTCACCAAGTCTGCTCATTTCTTGGCTATCAAAGAAACTGACAAGTTTTCCACACCAGCAGACCTATACTTGAAGGAAGTAGTCTCAAGGCACGGGGTGCCCACCTCTATCATTTCGGATCGCGATGCACGATTCACATCAGAACTATGGCAAGCAATGCACAAGTCTTTTGGCTCGCGGCTAGACATGAGCACAACATATCACCCTCAGACAGGTGGGCAGTCTGAGCGCACGATTCAAACTCTAGAAGACATGCTTCGGGCATGTGTCATCGATTTTGGCAACGGCTGGGAAAAGCATCTCCCTTTGGTGGAGTTCTCATACAATAACAGTTATCACACCAGCATACAAGCCGCTCCATTCGAGGCATTGTACGGGCGTAAATGCCGGTCACCTCTCTGTTGGGCAGAGGTGGGGGATAGTCAGATCATGGGTCCAGAACTTATAGGGGACACCACGGAAAAGATTGCACAAATACAACAACGCATGGCGGCAGCACGCGACCGTCAGAAAAGCTACGCAGATAAGCACAGGAAGCCATTGGAATTTCAGGTCGGGGACCGGGTATTACTCAAAGTCTCACCCTGGAAGGGTGTGGTTCGTTTTGGCAAACGGGGCAAACTCAATCCGCGGTATGTCGGACCGTTCGAGATCATAGAAAGAATAGGCAAAGTAGCCTATAGACTGAACCTACCAGCTGAACTCGGGGTAGTTCACAACGTTTTCCACGTGTCGAATCTGAAGAAATGCCTGTCAGATGAGACCCTCATAATTCCCTTGAAAGAGCTCACTATCGACGAACAGTTGCACTTCGTCGAGGAACCAGTCGAAATCACGGACCGGGATGTTAAGGTCCTCAAACACAAGAGAATCCCTCTTGTCCGGGTTCGTTGGAACTCACGTCGTGGCCCAGAGTACACCTGGGAACGCGAAGACCAGATGACAGAAAAGTATCCCCAGTTATTCGAAACCAATGCAACCACTACTGAGGCTGAAGCTACTACTGCGGAATTTCGGGACGAAATTCCAGATCAACGAGGGGAGGATGTGACACCCCAGGAAAACCAGTGAACGATACAACATACCTAGCTTCCTCAGTGAGTGCGTACCAAATTTCGGGACGGAATTTCTTTCAAGATGGGGATAATGTGACAACTCGAGTTTCCAAGATTCCATCTTCGCATTAATTGCACGTTAATTGTTAAGTTGTTTGGTTTACACGACTTGTTCGTTTCATAACTGTATACGTATGTATTATGTTAAATCGCATTGTGGGTGATATGTTATATTTGGTGTACCTTATAAGTGTGTTTGATATATATACTTGATGTGCATTTATGGTGTATGTTTATAATATTGTGGTGTTAATTTATGTTTTATAAACAAAACAAGAGATGGATTCCTAGTCGAAATACCCACACCCGAAACACCCACCTACATAGAGATGTATATTCTGTATTTACAATATAGGTGTTATATAATTCATAAATGTTGATCACTACTTGAAACACCTTCTAGCCGAAAACACCCTTCACGAAATCACCCAGCCGAAAACACTAGGTGTTTTGGTCCAACATGTGGCCAACGAAATCTAGTGGGCTTTAGGCCCAGTAGTGGATTAGTTATTTATCATTTCCAACCTTTACATGAAAGTTAATTGACAAACCCTAACCCTATCCCTTCTGGTTGCGACGGCAGTGGGCACCTTTCCCCTCTTCGAAACCTCATTCTATTGGAACAAGCCTTGTGGTTAGTGATTCGTATTCATGCTAAATTCTACTCATTTGATCTTGTTATATATGTTTCCTGGTTAACATAAAGTATCTACATGTGACATGTGATAACTATACTATATGATAGAAGTAGGTTGGTAGAATGGAAAACAAGTAATCGGCCACATGAAACAATAGGGACTTTTCAAACTGATTTGAGATCTGACCACTTTTTGACTAAACAAAATTGCCATGTGAAATCAGTATTGCCTTTGATTGAACCAATAATAACCTTCTAACTCAAACCCACTAATCCACATCACTATTGGACCTTGCAAAATTAACACATAGGCTGAACTAGTAGTGATCGGACAATATTAAATGATGTCTTAGTTGAATGATGGCTGACAATTCTGATGTTAATCAACTTCTATTGGGCCGCTGTTAATAAATGTTGAATGATTAGATAAGTGATAAGGATTCCGATTAAATTTGTGTATGAATATAAGTTGTCGGCCACTGATTACTTGCGCATGTGTTTCTGAAGTTCAGAAAGTTGTCAGACTCATATGTGAGTATATCAACTATGTCGGCCATTACATGAGAAGTTATTTTTGATTGTGTGTGGTTTATATTCTGAAACTGAAACTTTGGGTTAGTAAGTAACATGTTGATGATCGATTTGCATATTAATGGTTGGTGTGGTACATGCGATGGTGATGATGACTAGTACAATATAAATCGATGAGTTAGGGTTAGTTAACATGTCTACTAGGTGTATTGATTTCATGATGATGATAGCCTTGAGCTTTATAAATAACAAAATTGCTTGAATTGATTTCATAATTACAACGAGTAACCATTAGATGACAACTAGAGGTTTGTGAACTGATATTGTTGGGAGTTGATTTGGGGCCGCACATGCCTAATAGTTGGACTTGAGGTATGTGGGCAAATCTTATATGTATGTAATGTGTTAAGCTGTTACATGTTAAGCGATCATTCGGTGGCACTAGGTGAATAGATTAACCGTCATGACTGGAATTACATGTGTGAGTTTGCATGTGCATTAAATGTGTTCTATGGTATAATGAATACGTGAACTACATGACTTGAGTTTATGTGAAACTGATTGGCTTTGATAACCATGCTAGGACTTGATTGATCAACTGTAAAAACGTAGCTTATCATACCGAGCAAACCAAGGTGAGTTCACACAGCCAAGGCATGGGGTTCCCAGGGTGGGAATGGGATTAGATGATTTATTCGTGCATACTTAGTTAATGGAACTTAATTATATGGTCCTCAGGGTGAGGATGGTAAATGATGAGATACGGCTAGACTAGTATACCAATTCAACTGATCTTCGCATACACGCCAAGGGTTGGCCGCGATATTATGACTAATCATTCGCACACATGCCTTGGGAAGGCCGCGAACTATACATACTAAAACTTCGCAAGTAATGCCAGGGTGGCCGCGATACAAATATACATAGTCTAGGATATTTGGGAGTATTTCCCCAAATCTTCGCATACATGCCGAGAGGGCCCGCGATGGAAACTAACACGATACATGACTAAACGAACGAACATAATGCTACTCATACTATTACAATTACTGAACTGTACACTATGAACTCGCTCAACTAGTTGTTGACTCTCTGCTGCATGCCTTGCAGGACCTTAGGTACTTATGGAGCTTGCACAAGGAGGAGCAGGTCGTTGTGGGCAATGGATCGTGAATGATTATGACATTACACACTTGATACTTATGTTTGGGTTTTTACATTATGCTTCCGCTACACTTGATTATGTTGGTTTTGAAAACACCTTTCGTATTGTTGAATAACGATTACTACTTATTTACATATTCAATATGATTGGTGGCTTGATCCTGGTCATGTCACGCCTCCAAGCGGTGGTACTCCGCGGGTGGATTTTGGGGGTGTGACACAGACCATCATTGTTCAACAAAACAAACTACCATCAAACAAAAAAAATTGGGCTCCGGCTATGTCTAGAAGTTTTCTTCATCGCCCAATCCTGCAGCCTAGACCTTTGCTGCATCACCACCTCCGGCTCCACTTGCTTCACCACCTTCACCCTTGCCTCCAGCCTCAATGGTTAGGATCTCTTCAGCCTCTTCTTCATCCTCCAGTTCAGCCAGCCTTGCCTTCCAGCCCTCCACATCCCAGGTGCTCTTGTCAAAAGCAGGATCCTGAGCTTCCAGGGCCATTTGCAGCTGGGTCTTGTACATTGCTATGGCGGCGGAGACCTTGGCATCTTCGGTGATCTCGTGCCTCTCATAGTCAAAGTTGATCAACACCTTGGCCGTTTCGTTTCTGGCATTCTGGAGATCCTTCTGAAGATCAGCTATCTTGAGGTCCTTCAGCACTGCAACTTGTTGAAGATCAGCAATCTTGCTATCCTGATCCTCAACATGGCCAACATAGGTCTCAATTTTAGCAAATTTCTGCAAAGAGGACAAAGGATAAGGTTAGAACCAAATGATCCTCATATCAGCAGGATATAGGAGCAGGGATGGTGATCCTTACCTCATTGAAGTAATCGAGGAATTGTTGGCGGATCAAGGGGAGACCTTGCAGATCCTCAGCTTCAGAGGCCTTTCTCTTCTTGCCTCCCTTTCCTTTGAGGGGTGCCTTGGGGATCGAGGCTGACGGGCTGGTAGGAGCTTTTCTCTTGGAGGATCTGACGGTGGTGAGATCGGCGACGCTGAACTTTGAAGCAGACTTGGTGGACTTTCCGGCACCTACGCAACCAAAACGAGATAAGTATCTTAATTTCACTTGCATTTCATTATTTATTTGAATTATTAAGCAAGGATACTTACTTGACATCGTGACAGAACCAGAGGATACTTCCTGAGAATCTTGGGTGGTAGTCTTGAAAGTTCTTGTTTCAGGGTCAAGTCTCTTGAAGGCAGAGAGTCTCTCTTTAGCAGCAGGAGTCAATCTGAGATGTGAAACGGAGATAACTGCACAACAAGAAAGCAAAACAATATCAGTGATCCTCATATTATAAAGTTCTCTGGTGATCCTTCTCAGGATCCTCCATCCTACCATGGGTAGCCCACTTCTTGGGTAGATCCTTCCCATCAGGGATAGAATCTCTCCTGACAAAAAAGAAGCGCCGCTTCCAGTTGGTATCGTTTTTGGTAGCGTTGAAGATCGGATGCTCCTCCCCAGGTTTTCGTTTGAACAGATAACGATGGGAACCAAAGGTGGTAAGATCATACAGTTCTCCCAACTCAGCCATGCCTAAATCTATCCCCTCCTTCTCGATGATCCTTTCAAGGGTATGTAAAACCCTCCCGATCATCGGCATGGCTTGGATGTAAGATATGCCGGTCAGGGAAAAGAAGGATTGGGTGAAAGCTGGAAAGGGATATGTGTAACCTATGGTGAACGGGGTAACAGGAAACGCAACCCAGTTATCAGAAATGTGATCGCTGAGGGTGTTGGGATCAAAGGATTTGAACACCGTGTTCGCCGGGAAGCAGTAGCGGATCCTATCGATTTGTGGATCGGAGAAGCAACATCGTTCTTTAATGGAATCTTCAATGATTCCTTGGCTTTTTAGCGGGCTGTTCTTCGTGTGATCCTTGGAAGGGGAGTTTCGGAGCAACATTTTGGTAGAATAATTGAAAGGAAAGAAAAACAGAGCAAGCAAAGAGAGAAGATGAAGGGGAGAATACCTGTTTGATCTTCTGAATGCGGTTATAAAGGGAGTAGCTCTGGAATTTAAATGCATATGATCATATCCATATCTCCTATTTATAATGATGATTCTGCAGGGGTGTCACTTCTGTGACGTCATAATGCAACGGATAGTTCGATTTCAACGGCTATATATCCGTTGAGTTTGTTGCAGATAAGATCAAGAAAATATAACTCGTTAATTTTACATTTTACTCCTTATATTTTGGGGGCAATTGTTAGGGGAGGATTTTCTAACAATTAGTGATCCTTATTTGCTATCCTAATAGTGATCCTTACTTCTGTGACAGATAGTGATCCTCAGAAGAGCTTCAGGATCAGGATCATGGATCACCCTAAGGATCCTCATACTAACGATTGGCTGTTTGTGTTTCGTATTGTTTTGCAGGAGTATTGAGCTTGACTTGGTCTTGGCAACGTTACTATGGAATATTCCACGGGTATTTCGCACACATTTGAATAGAAATGGACGTTGTGGAGAACGTGGGAGCATGGCACAAAAGTCGGACAATTAGTTAGCTTAGTTAGCTTTCATTTTAAAAGGGGTGACGAGCTAAATTTAGAAGACTTAGCCATTTTCAGTTACACACACACTCTCGTACAATTGTAGTCTCAAAGCTCTCAACAAACACTTAACAAATCTCACACTTTTACACGATTAACCATAGTGATCCTTGTACTTAGCTCGTCACTATCTGAAGTTGTAAACTTTTATTGATTTATTTAAGCTTGGTGATCGGTAGTTTCCATCACCCGAGGTTTTTTATGCCGGAGATCATTCATTGATCAAGGGCTTTTTCCTCGTATAAATCCTTGTGTTGTTTGTGCAATTTACATCGAAGTGATCCTTATTATTGTTCTTCATTTCAAGCATCATTCCCCGTAACTAAGAGTTTGGTTGCATTATCCTCATTAGATTTTTGACCAAAACACTTTCAATCTTCTAACTTTTACATCCTTCTAGTTTATGTTCTTAAACATGAACTAGTATGTATAGATGATGATCCATCTTGTTTCTACTAACCAACAACATCAAATATTCACAACTACACAAGATTTACATGATTTACACACATATCTTCTCTTTATCCACCCTTTATCACTTTATGTTCAAGATTATTGTACGTTCTTTAGAGTTTCTTAAGTTTTAACCATTCAATCAACTATTAACCACCAAAAACAAGACCAAGATGAAGATTAGAAGCATTTACTACTAGCACAAGGCTAGGGAAGAAACAAGGCGTAAAAGTGGTGGATAAAAGGAAACGAGAGTGGTTCTTGAACTTCCGAGTGCACCGAGCTTTTTTGTAGGACTCCTTGCTCCTTTGTATGTATGAGAAATGGTTGAACAAAGGTGGATGATGGTGGTAGTATGGGGAGGTGGTGGCGGCCGTGAGGTGGTGTAGAGGGAAGAAAGGAGTTGTTTGGTGTGAGTGTTTGATGAAATGAAATGTCTAACTCTCATGTAATTTATAAACCATGTTTCTCTATTAACCACCATACATTGTGTCACTAATTACCCAACATGTACCATTAAAAATAATCAAAGAAAATCAAGAGTGGGTCACCCCTTGGTGACCGTCGCATGGGGGGGGGGCGGGTAGGGGGGGTTGGGTTGTAATGGGACTTGTTACTTTCTAGTTAGGATCCAATGGGTTTAGTTAGTTTATTAAGTGTGTTGTTTAATACAAGGTGTGTTAGGGTGTTCGGGGACCCTAACTAGCTCAGAAAAGTAAAAACAATGTCTTTGGCAATATTTTTATGTTCCGGGTAAAGTCCGGTTGTTCGGTTGGTTATTGATCCGTTAAAGTGCTAAATAAAGCTTTTAAGTGTCGTTTATATTGTTTTTAGTGATACAATAAATTCCCAACACTTTGGAAAGTGTCTAGGACTATTTTACCAAGTTTTTGCACTTTACTAGCATTGCTAAATGCTGAATTTTTGTATGTAGTGCAGGATTTTGTAATTAAAGTATGTTTTAGGCACTTCCAGGCACTATAACTATCACCTAGTGACGCAGTTTTATGATACTCACTTCCCTATACTCACTACTAGTGTAGTATTCTATTCCTGGCTCATTCTGGCCTAAAAAACAATGTCTGTCTTGTGCTGGCAATGTCAGCATGTTCACTGGGTTATCCGCTCACTGTGCTAACTGTGCTTTGTGCATCAAGTTTGTCACTATTGTTTGCGTGTAATAATAAAGTGACAGTATAGAATGTGATGCATGAGTATGTATGTATCAGAATCAGAAAGCAGTTTAATCATAATTGTAATCAAGCACAGTAATTAAGCACTAATTAAATATTAATTAATTTGTACGGATACCTGGATTTGTGAGGGTTGTCACACTTGGATTGTAAGCCCTTGAACTATGACGGCGCTGGGGGTGCTGTTGCTTTCGTCAGATGGACGGAAAAGACGGACTCTGTTTTAAGGATGAGTAAGTGTGCTCCTGAACATCAAGTTACATACATCACAGGGCTCTTTCTTGATGGTGCCCTATCTTGGTGGAACCTTCAAGTACAGACCCTGGGGGAGGCAGCGGCGTATGCTCTGACATGGAATGAGCTGAAGGAGCTCATGAGGAAGAAATACTGTTCACGGGCAGAAATACAGAAGCTAGAAACTGAATTCTGGCACCTCAAAATGGACGGTCCAAAGATTGCTGAATATGTGCAAAGATTCCACGACTTGTCACGCGTTGTGCCGTATATGGTTGAGCCTGAGTTTAAACGCATTGAGCGTTTCATAGGGGGATTGGCACCCCAGATCATGAGCATGGTGACGACGTCAAAGCCTCCAACGATTACCGAAGCCATTGATCTCGCACTTACAGAGGAAGCCATCAGATTGAACAAGTTTTCAATCTCTGAACCGAAAAAGAAGGAAGCACATGTTAAATCATCACCAAGTGAGAACAAGAGGAAGTTCTCAAACTTAAAAAAGGGTACCGGCAGTGTCAGCAAGAAAGAAGAGGGAAGTGCACCAGCCAGGGCCAGAACTGGTGCCGAAAGCAAAGGAAGAGGATACATTGTGACAACCCGAACTTTCAAGACTAGTGGCGTTTAATCTTGTAATCTTAACTTCTCGTTAACTCTAAAACTTAACCTTGTTAATAACATATTATGTAATTGGGCCGCATCTATTCTTAAACCACTTTGGGTCGGCCACTAATATCTTTGGGCCGCTGCAACCATTAGACAAAACTCGGCCCAAACCCAATACACCAGTTGTGAACATAATTAGGCCTCAATCTCCTCCTTTGTTTCTAATATACGTATATTGTGTGTTAAGATACAAATAACTTTTTCAAACCCTAAACATCCTCACCCCCTCCCTAAATCGCGACGACAGTAACACCCCTCCCCCCCCCCTCTTCGAAACCCTGTTTCCAGTGGAGCTTACCCTTGTGCTTGGTTTTACACATCAACAGGTTAGTTTATATTCATGCTAATAAATATGTGTTGTTTATGTTTGAGAACTACCTTGTTGATATTTGGTTTGCTTTTGGTCGCATATACTATAAGAATTGTATAGGTATAAATCTGTTAGAAGTAAAATTGTGATGATTGTATGCATGAATTGAAGTTGAATATAATATGTGATGCATGGTTCCAATGCTTGACTTATGATCTGAAGGATTCACGTGAGAGAATGATCAATCACATGAACATGTATGACACAAATAAATCATATTCAAAGTTTGTTGAACCAGTAATATTGATTTTTATATTTTAATTGGGCCGAACAAGTTTTGAACAGACAAAGTCTCGTAGGCCAATGACACTTTGTATTACTTCAATTCTTCAATTCACATGGTGATAAGATTGTGGCCGACAAGTGTGTTTCTCAAAATAAACCTATTGGACCTCAAATTCTTAGTGGCCTATCAATCATTTATCATGCAAAACTTATGGATAATGTTAAGTGATGATTAGAGATGGTATGATTTAGGAAGCACATTTGATGATTTGATCTAGTGACATGGGGCGGTGGCTGGTGTGACAACTGTGTTCTGTAGTCGTGGTTCAATATAAAACAATGTTGGTTATCAATAAAGCAATGTTCTTTGGTGTTATTATATGTGTTTTTATGTTATTATGTGTGTAATTGTGTTTGGTAAATGTTCAATTCAATTCGATTCCGATTTCAAGCTCTAAATCGCTTTCTGGAAGGTTATATACGCACGAATGCGTAAATATAACCAGTTCAATGCAACGAACACTCCGTAATAGTGAAATAGGCTTAACATACCTTAAATAACCTCCACATATCTTAGAAATAAGTTTTGGATGGTTTGATGTGTTGAAATCAAGTTTGTTCGATCGCAGGGACTATTTGTGTCAAACTACGAAACTATACCGATTTGTATAGTAACGAACATTCCGGAACTAGATCATAAGTTAAACATACCCTAAATAACCTTTACATAGCTTAGAAATAGGCTTTGAGGTGTTCGGTATGCTAAAATAAACTTTATTGATCAATAGGGACTAAAAGCGTCAAAAAGTGCACAAGTTTACATTTTCACGCATATCTTTCGTTTTGAATATATCCGGACTTCCAAAAATTTATGTAAGCATTAAAATATTTTATTTTAGTGTTTGGCATGATAAAATTTCATTCGTCGCTTAATTTGGATCGTTTTTGCGTTCGTTACGACTTCCGTCGTAATTAACCGAACAACGCAACCGTACGACCAAACGAACCGACATCCGAGATATTTTTGAGCATGTTTTGAGTCCCCTATACATTAACTTCATTTTAGAGCCTTGAAATGAGGTTAACGGGGCTTAAACGTGTCAAAAATGAGCCGAAATGCAAGTTTCTGATGTGCAGGGACCTGTTTTGACAATCTGCCAAAGTTGGCTAGGCGGCCCGCGTAAGACAAGCTTAATTCTTACGTGGGGCGCGAGAGCCTGTCAGACAGAAAGTTCAGAAACAGCAATCTGGGTTGAATTCAGGGGTTTTAATGTAATATTTGCAATACCTGGAGCTGGTTTTCGACTCCCATTGTATTCTAATACCATTAACCCACATGTATGGCCAAGATTACTCCCTCAAACCACTTGGAATCATCCTATTGATCCTAACTTCTTATAAATAGCAAGCTTCCTCATTTGGGTTTTTCACAACTTGATTCAATCTCTGCTCTAAGTTGAGGTTTTAACACCTCATACCTGAGTAATTTTGAATCAAAACACCCTCTTGGACCCTTTGTAAGTCCTCTTCATGCTTGTTCTTGTATTTCAAGCATGAAAGTCAAACAAGTTTGACTTTCAGCTTTGACCAAGTCAATGGTCAACACAAAGTTCCGTTGAACTTTGCAACGTGAGCGTAATCACGATGGTTATAGTCCCTTGTGACTATACCTACTGATTACCACGTTGACTAGGTGTAGTGACGAGTCGTAGTTTCGGTCAAAATGCGTGTTTATGCGTATTTTGTAACCAAACTACTCTAGGGTATCAAAACCGTTTGTTTTGATATCAAAACCTGTTTTCTAACTTAACTAAACATGTTCTAGCATGTTTAGCTCGTCACTCTTAGTTTGGTGCTTGTAAGTCAAGCGGACTAAACCCCCGCTTAGACTTTCGAACACAATCCGTTTGGTCGATCATTAGGATCCGACCAAACATGTTTAGTGACCATAGTAGCATAGGGAATAACCTTTCGAGGTTATACCTTATGGTCACTTAGGCTTAATTAGTCGCATGATAAGTAGTTTATATGCCTTTGGTAAATTACCAAAATGCCCTTTTCATACATAATTGGTAATTAAGCATATGTAACCTAAACTTTTGTCACGTAACTGATTATGTAACATAATTAAACATGTTTTGGCATATAATACTTGTCATAGGACTAGTTTGACGTCTCGAACGCGCTTTTGCGCGCACGACACGTTAAAGTAGCGCAAGCTACTTTAATGGGTCGCGATGGGTCGAAAGCACATAGGTTAGGTTTCAATTTAGAATGTAGGCTTTGTTAAACCATATCACATGAGTTCCAACACTCATTTGGTTTACAAGACCTCATTCTATCCGATCTTCCGATTTAGGCGTCTATTGTTTGACTAGTGATTCGATTACTAGGTGCTGTTAGATTGCTCTGGTTTGCTTGAGTTTGCTTGAGTTCTATTGATTGAAGATACTTTGCACTCCAAGTGAGTACATAGTTCCCCTATTTTACTATTTTTTAAATGTTTTGGGGTGATTCATATGTACGAAATGTTTTCAAGGTCTAAACCATGATTTCAAAACGATTAAAACGATTTTTACTAAACTAATAACGGTTTCAATAATGTGAACGAAACTTGATGGTTGTAGTTACATAACAAATGACATTCATTAGCATTGATCAAGTCGACCAGTATTAGGTTATGGTACCATAGGATCTGACAAATCCCGTTATTGCACTGCACCCATGGTTATATGTGGGGGTTGTGGCTAGCGACTGAATCTGATGTTTGTTAACTTACCCTTTGGTGGTTTGTTAATTCGAGAAGCGAGAAGCGAGGTGATCGAGTTACGAAGGTTTGAATGTTGTTAGCGAGACGACCATAAATAAGTTTTCACAATTAAAACGAGGATGATTTTAATCGATTTAAACAAGTTAACGATTTGGAAACGATTAGAGAACGATTTGAACAAGTTATACGAATTGGATAAACGATTTCTTTTTGGTTAGTGTATAGATAACGGGACGGCTGTAATATGGTGAAAGCATGGTAGATACGCCGCTGGTACTTCCTATATATAAGTGTTTTCAATATATTACATACCGTGGCGTTATTTAGTTCACTTGGGTAAACGATTTTGAAACGATGTCACACAAACGATGTTTTCTAAAGGTTATAAACCATACGAGTTTTTAACGAATTTTTACAAGATGTTTTACAAGTTGGTTTTCTAAAACAAATGTTTTTAGGTTAAGAAGCATGGCTATGGGATTTTACAAACTATAACCCACTTGATTTGAGTTGGTTAACTATATTGCAATACACTTTTCAAAACAAGGTTTGTATTTTGACTCTTGTAGCCTAATAAAGTACTGCAACATATAAACGAGCCATGATTCTGATACTCTTATAAAACCTATGTACTCGCCAGCATTTCTTTGCTGACTAAGTTTTTACATATGTTTCAGGTGTTGATGCTTGATTGATTTCTAGGATGCATGCGTCACATAGGATCTGGACAAGGCCTTAGTGACATAACAACTATGATAGACGATATAAAACTAGTTTGTTCTATGTGTTGAGACAAATGAAATGATTAATTTTATCAATAAAATAAAACTATTTGTTGTCCTACGTGGTCGGGGTGTGACAGAAGAAGTTGGTATCAGAGCCAATGGTTATAAGGAATTAGGTTATTAGTAATGCTTTGACCTAGACTATAACTTTTAGGACCCCAACGCAAGTTTACTTGCGTTTAGATTTTAAAACAATACCGTCACCTACCCTTAGGTGATAACCACAATGAGAACGCTAAGTTCGAATCCGCTTTGAAAACTAATCATTTGTTCTAGGATGATTGATTACTAGGTTTTGAACCCTTTGTTATAAGGTTTTGAACCCTTTTAAGTTTTCAAATCTCGTCAGAGTTTGGGTCTAAATAGTGTGAACATGTGT
The DNA here is from genome assembly GCF_002127325.2 of Helianthus annuus. Lineage (NCBI taxonomy): Eukaryota > Viridiplantae > Streptophyta > Magnoliopsida > Asterales > Asteraceae > Helianthus > Helianthus annuus. Next base: position 48,574,236 of record NC_035439.2, on the reverse strand, counting down.
AAACTGGAAGAGTGGGTGCCTGTACTCTGAGTTTTCTGTCTAAGGCTAGAGTGTTCGTACAAATCCGCAGTATCGGACCAGTCACTCTTACCTGGGAACTCTTGGGGTGAGTGTCCACTTATAGGCGAGCATGTCTTCGGCGATACATTATTTTTGATCCCTTTACTTTGATTAGTCTCTCCGTGTCATTTGTTTGTTCGAGGTAACGAACAAATGATCGCTTTTCTGGTGTTTTGACGGTATTTTCAATACCTCTTTTGCTTTTCAACCTCACTCGTTTCTCTTATGTCCTTATTAGACAATGCCTCCTCGACGTGAAGCACAATCTTTCACTATTGAAGAAATCGCAGCATTGGTTTCTTAGCAAGTGGCTGCTGTGCTTCCAGGTGTTGTGACCCAAGTCCACGAGATATTCAACAACAATAATAACAACAACAATGCGCCGTGTAATTTCAAGAGCTTCAATTCTGCTAAGCCGCTAAAGTTTTCTGGGTCGCAAGGAGCAACTGCACTCTTGCAGTGGTTTGAGAGTATCAAGAGCACATTCAGACACGTCTAGTGTCCGAATGCACGGAAGGTTGAATTTGCTTCTAGTGTGTTTGAGAAGCGAGCGCTTACCTGGTGGAATGGTATTATGCACGATAGGGGTGCTGAAATGGCATTGGCACAAACGTGGGATGAGCTTTGGGCTCTCATGATGAAAGAGTTTTGTCCGCGTCACGAGGTTCGGGCTTTGGAACGAGAATTTGACGATTTAAAGCAAGATGGGGCTGAACACCGTGCGTACATGGATCATTTTGAGGAACTCAGTCTATAGTGTCCCACCATGGTTACCCCTCTGGAGAAGGCAATCGAGAGATATATCGATGGTTTACCCGATTCTATTCTGGATATTGTGACCAGTGTCAATCCTACTACCCTTCGTCAAGCGATCGAGTTGTCTGCTACCCTGACTGAATCTCAAGTCAGGAAGGGTAAACTCACCCGCAAGGGAGATAAAAAGAAGGCGGCCGATTCTGAAAAAGACAAGAAAAAGGGTAAGGGTAAGGATAAGGAAGGTGAGACGACAAAGAAGTCAAGGAAGCGGAAGGATGCTCAGAATTTCGCTGTTACAACACAGACTGATCAGAACCCACCGGCTCAGCCTCCTGCGAAGAAGGCATATGCAGGTACTGCACCTCATTGTGCACGCTGCAACGGTCATCATGTTGCACAACAAGCTTGTAAGAAATGCACAACGTGTGGAAAACTTGGGCATTTGGCCAATCTTGTCGTCTGGGACAAAATCAGGTTGCTCAGGTTCAAGCTCCGGTTCAAGGGAATGCTGCAAGATTCCCACCGGGTTCATGTTTCAACTGTGGAGAGTTTGGTCACTTCCGCAACAACTATCCAAGACTGGTGAATACAAACGCGAATGCAAACCTGAATGCGAACGTCAACGTCAATGTGAATCCAGCACGTGGACGAGTGTATAACATCAATGAGGCAATCAATGATGCAGCAGTGAACGATTAATATTTTGTATTTCCTCTGGTTGTTATCTTTTAACATTTAAAGACAATACGGTTGTTATATAAATAAAAATTTATGGTTTTTATTTTTGTGAACCAATGCAATTGTATGAATGTTTGATGCAACCTTATGATGACAATACAAAAATAAACCACTCATGTGGTTTTGTCATTTTTTTTATGATCACTTGTGATCTCCCCTAGAACCTTAAATGCCCGTTTCTTTTAAGAAACAAAAGCCCAAAGCTATCTACGAAAAAGATATGTTGCTATCCTAGCACATGTCACCGAGGAGAAAGTCAAGAGCAAGAGTATTCAGGATATTCCGACTGTTCGGGATTATCCAGAGGTGTTTCCTGATTGAACTGCCTGGTTTGCCTCCAGTTCGTCAAGTCCTGTTTCATTTTAACCTTATACCCAATGCCAACCCGATTGCAAAAACGCCTTATCGACTTACACCGTCAGAGATGCAAGAATTATCGAAGCAGCTTTAAGAGTTATCTGATAAAGGATTCATCCGTCCAAGCTTTTCACCTTGGGGAGCCCCTGTCCTCTTCATGAAAAAGAAAGATGGGTCTTTTCGAATGTGTATCGATTATCATGGGCTTGATAAGCTTACCATCAAGAATCGATATCCCCTACCTCGAATTGATGATCTCTTTGATCAGCTGCAAGGTGCTTCATGCTTTTCCAAAAATCGACCTGCATTCTGGGTATCATCAACTTTGTATTCTCGAAGAAGATATTCCCAAAACTGCTTTCCGCTCATGGTATGGGCATTACGACTTCACATTCATGCCTTTTGGTTTGACGAATGCTCCAGCCATCTTTATGGACTTAATGAATAGGGTCTATAAACCTTATTTAGACAAGTTCATCTTTGTGTTCATCGACGATATTCTGGTCTATTCAAAGTCTCGAGCCGAGCACGAGCAACACCTTTGCTTAACATTGGAACTCCTAAAGAAGGAACAACTTTTCGCTAAATTCTCCAAGTGTGAATTCTGGCTTAAAGAAGTTCAATTCTTGGGTCATATAGTCAATGAGCAGGGTATTCATGTGGATCTATCCAAGATTGTTGCTATTAACGACTAGAATACACCAACAACACCAACAGAGATTCGATCTTCTCTTGTTCTTGCTGAATATTATCATCGAATCATTTTCAAACTTCTCAAAATCGCGGTTCCACTCTGTCACACCCCGAAATATCAGAGAATTGACGTGACTGGACTGGTATCTTCATTGCACAGCGGAAGCGAATAAGCTAATTCTTTTAGAAAATGAACGCCACTAAGTGCTCGACTCCACATGGTTCTCCTATTCCAACCGTGCCTTGTCTTATAAATGCAACCTGAGAAAGAAACATGCGAAAAATCAACATAAAGTTGAGCGAGTTCATAGTTTGTTTGTAAAAGATTTGAAATAAATCTTTTTGAATAACCGGTTTTTGAAGTATTGTTGAGAAAACGAATTTAAAATCATTTTCTTGTCAAGTTATATGGAAACTTTGTATAAATCAAGTATTCTTGTATGTATCATGTATTCTTGCATGTATCATGTTTTCTTGTATGTATCATGTTTTCTTGTCTAGATTATGTCTCTTGTATGTATCAAGTTGTTAATGGGTTGCAAGGCCATTAACATGTGACACGACATAGGAAGTCACCAAACCATAGGCATTTTTCTGTAGTCGATTCACGACTGAGACACAAAAACACTTCTTGGTTCTAGTTGTCACCAAGAGTGGGGCTGCCCTACACCCGTTAGATCTAACCTTTTGTTCTGCGGTCTTAGTATGTACACGATTAATGGTGCTTATGGTACCCTATTCGTGACACGATTTCTCATATCATTCCTCAATTTCTGTATCATTTCTCAATTCTTGTATCATTTCTGAATTCTTGTATCTCTTTGTACTTGTATTTTCTCGTAGTTTATAAAACTAGAATTCGTGTGTATGCATATTTCGAAAAATACGCTTGTTTGAAAAACCGGTATAAGAAAAAAAACATAAGCCTTTCGTAAACCATTTGTGTCAGTTAAAACTTGCTTGTAAAATGGTTTAGAAATATGTAATTCTTGTATGCTTTGCAAAAAGTGCATGTCTTTCCACCCCGAAAACATTTAGAAAAATGTAAAACTGTAAAAAAAAAAAAGTGGGGTTATGAACTCACCTGAATATTCCTGTGCAAAGCTAGCGAATTACGACTTTGCAATGTCGTTTCCAAGATGAGACTTGCTAGCGTGTATTCTACAATATTCCTAACACGGTATATCTAATAAGTTTCTAAATAAACGCAGTACTAAACTACGTGTCACCGAGCTCTACCGAATCGTTGACCGAACTATTCAACGGTAAGTTGTTAACTTAACGAAAATGACTAAGTTATATTTGCTAAGTTTCATTTATTGTCGATAAAACTAATAAGTCATGGAAAGACTTAGTCCTCGAGAGAAATAAATGAATATTTATATATAAATATATAAATATCTCGTTATCATTGCGTTAGTCTTCTTGAGAAGTCGTATGTGTAAAAGTTTATATGAAAATAACATATAACAAACTGTACGTTGATGTATATGTATATGTATATGTATAATGTGCTGTTTAGGCGTTTGTAATAAATATAAGAAAAGTTATATTTATTCTATAAAATTGTCACCGAGTTGTTGTGTTCGAAAATAAATATATAACTATATTTATTTTTATAAAAGTATTCGTGTTGTACGCTATTTGAAATAAATATAAACTATATTTATTTTTATAGACGAAATCATGTTGTTTGATATTTGAAATAAAGTATATTTATTTTCATGAAACGGTTTCGTATTGTTCGATGTTTGAAATAAATATAAGATATATTTATTTTTAAAAAACGATTTCGTGTAGTACGAAAGTTTGAAATAAATATAATAATTATATTTATTTTGTAAATTAGTTCGTGTCATCGTCGTTTTAGTTGTAAGGTATCGTGAAAAGTAATTATACGTTTCTATTTGTTTGTACAAAAGATTATTTGAATCCGATACTTTTACAATAAGACGCGCTTTGGTTTAACGGATTTTCTCGCAAAACGGGCAGAATTTCCTTTGTTTTTGAACGCCCCCGACAACACAGGTTGACGTTATTTATTCAAAATTCATTCAAGTTTCAATAATATTTTTGTATAATCAATATATATAACCAAGATAACAAAAAAATTCAAATACTTTTAACTAATAGTTCATCGATTATTCGGTTTGTGAGCTCGTTTCACGTATGAAATAAGGAATAATTAACGAAAATAATATTCACCCTAATTTTTACCGAATCTTTGTGTCGAAACGCCGAAAAAGAAGTTGGCTGAGTTGACCGGGTTTCACCGAATCGACTCGAACCGCGCTACAATTGAATCTTAACGTATTGACCGACCCGAAGCTTGACCCGAACATCTCTGTTGACCAGTCGTTGACCCGAACCCATATGTTGACTGAGTTGACTCGGTTGACCGAGTCAACCCAGACCCGAAATCTGACCCGAACACCAAACCGAGCGGAATCTGATGTCGTTAACCAAAACCAATCGAGCTTTGACTATCTTTGACCCGAGCCGCTGACCGGTTGACTGTGACTGACCATATGACCCGAGACATGAACAAACCCGATCCAAGCATCATCAGTCACCATAAAAAAAAGAAAAAAAATAGGGAGCTGGTTCTTACCGGGAAGGAAAAGCGTCACCACCACCGCTGCCGCCGTGAGCGGCGGCACCGCTCCTCCGCCATCCTTTCTCTCTCTTCCCTTGTCTCTCTCTCATCTCGGTCTTCAACAACATCATCATCATCGTCGACTACATCAGCCAACGCCGGCGAAACCAACCCGACCACCACCGTCGCTGCTTCTATCTTGCGAGGGTTTGGGGGTGTCGGCTGGGGTTGGGGTTGTGAGCTCGTTGGAACAAGATCAGGGTGTGTGTCTGGCCGGAATACCATCACCGGAGACGGCAGGATCCGTCACCGGATTCCTGAGCTCGAGGTAGAGAGAGAACCGAGGGGTGTGGGTGAGATTTGATTGGAGAGATGAGGTTCTCTTCTAGTTCATATGTGTGTTTGATTGTGTATGTGCTTTAGAGAATGAGGGAGATGCTCCAAATTGCAGTGGATGTAGATCGAGAGAAGGGTAAGTGACAGACTTAAAGTCTGTGTATTCTTTGTGTGGATATTTAGAGTAGATGTAGAAAGGTTTTTATAAAGGGGGGTTGAGATCTTGAAGAGATATGGTGTCTTCAACTTTTGAGACACAATCTTTTGTAAGGATTTAGTCTAGATTAGTAGAGATTTTGTAAAGACTGTAGTAAATCTTGTAGAGATTTTAGAGATCTAGTATAGATTTTGGTAAGATTTGGTGTAGATTTACTATATTATGTGCAGGTTTAGGCTTGTGGGTTTTGGGCTTGGGCATAGGGCCCACAAGCCCATCTCACGTGTAAGTGGCCCGTAATTCTTACGAGACCCGATATCGCAACCCAAACTCCATAAGCATAAAATATTCGTGTATCATGCATATTTGTCGGCTTCGTCAGTATTTCGTACGGTTTCAGTTTATTACCGTTTAATTTCCAACAGTATCTTCGCAGATCGTCACATGCGCACTGTAGAACCGCATAAGCGTTCCTAAGCTCACTGAGGCCCTAATTAAGTTAATTTGCGTCATAAACACTATTTAATGTCGCGAAATTGCCTGTTAATCACGTAATTAAGGGCGTAAATTATCGGTTGTCACATTCTCCTCCTGTTAATAAAATTTCGTCCTCGAAATTTAGACTACGTCAACTCCTTAGAGTTACGTTATATGTAAGTAAATACGAATAATGTCAAAGGAAACGAGGCATACTGACCAAGTTACAGGGGTCCAATAAAAGAGGAATTTCGAGCAATAGAATTCCAACGAACGTTCATAATATGCAAATGAATTCTAGAAACGAAAACGTCTACTAAATGGAACTTAGAATCAACAAGTTCAATGAAATAGTTTTGCATGAAAAGCTCGATCATGATCAGCTCAAGCTGCAAGTTCTACCGACGCCACAAGGTGTTGTAGTGATAAAAAAATAATTCAATGATAGTGGTGATCAAACAAGTATTACCTATGTTTGAAGTCAAATGAAAGCGCGATAATAAATCGAAGCGGATTTAATCTAGATTAATAAATAGATAATTAAATTTGTGCATGACATTAGCGCAAGCTTCAATTTAGTGAAACGCCACCACAAGGTGTCGAAGTTAACAAACGACTTAATGGAGTCGTAGGCCAAACAAATCTACTACGACTCAGAACAATGAAGCGCTTTAAAACGAATTTTAATATGATGTGTTCAATACATCATATGGTGTCTTGAATTGAATAGAATAAGCGAAATGAACAAGCTCAAACAATTGAATTTGATTTCGACGCAAGCCGACAATAAATACATGCATCAACAAGAAAATTTTTGGCATGGTCACAACGAAAAAAAAACCATGTATGTAACTTGAAAAGAAAGAAATTTCAAGAAAATGTGTTGACTTGATAACAAAGAAGCCAACGATTACAATAATGCGGGTCATTCGAATCACGAATCAATATTTAGCGAAATAATATTTGAACTTCAATGAAACGCTTTATTCGAAACGAAACCACATGCGTAACAAACGATGCATGCGTAACATATAAATTTTCAAGAAATGAAGCAAATGAACATTCGCTATAATGAAGAAGTTATTGTGATGCAATGACCATTAAGAGGAGTAGAGATGCGAAAATCTACTCAGTAAATGTGAAAGTCGAAATTTCAATAAAAGAAATTTAAGGACTTTACCTGGGGTTGCATGTGATAACCAGTTGTTAGGTGATATTACCATAGCGTATTTGTCGTTAATGAGATAGGGGGAATGCGGAGACATCCGTCTTCTTCTTAGCATGACTCATGTCGTTTGCAGGACCGCGTGCCAACTGCCGCTTCCTCGAAAGTCGTATGTGACATACTTCAACCTCCGTTGATGTATAGCTTGAGCTTCGTGCCCTTTGCATGCCGATACTTTGTTTTGCGTAGGTTACCTGCTCGGTTAGCTAAAATAGCATAGACGACATAATAATGGCGTTTGTCCGAGTTAATAGACATGGTTCCTACGTGATGACCCTTAATGAACTTCAACATGAGTTTCCGAAGGTCTTAAATGCATGTTTCCTAAACTCTCAGAGTTGTATGTAATTGTTTTGTGTATCGTGTGTAAAACACCACTTTAGCGTATGTTTGAAAACAAAGCTTTGACTGTTTGTTTTTCGGCAACGGTTGGAGACCATATTCGAGTACTATGCGTTCTGTATGCATTCAGGTTTGTAATATTCTATGTTCCCAGAGGGTAGTGAGGTTAGAGCCTAGGTATTTCTACAGAAACCTATTCGCTGTAACCTATAGCTCTGATACCAATCTGTCACACCCCGAAATATCAGAGCGTTGGCGTGACTGGACTGGTATCTTCATTGCACAGCGGAAGCAAATAAGCTAATTCTTTTAGAAAATGAACGCCACTAAGTGCTCGACTCCACATGGTTCTCCTATTCCAACCGTGCCTTGTCTTATAAATGCAACCTGAGAAAGAAACATGCGAAAAATCAACATAAAGTTGAGCGAGTTCATAGTTTGTTTGTAAAAGATTTGAAATAAATCTTTTTGAATAACCGGTTTTTGAAGTATTGTTGAGAAAACGAATTTAAAATCATTTTCTTGTCAAGTTATATGGAAACTTTCTATAAATCAAGTATTCTTGTATGTATCATGTATTCTTGCATGTATCATGTTTTCTTGTATGTATCATGTTTTATTGTCTAGATTATGTACTCTTGTATGTATCAAGTTGTTAACGGGTTGCAAGGCCATTAACATGTGACACGACATAGGAAGTCACCAAACCATAGACATTTTTCTGTAGTCGATTCACGACTGAGACACAAAAACACTTCTTGGTTCTAGTTGTCACCAAGAGTGGGGCTGCCCTACACCCGTTAGATCTAACCTTTTGTTCTGCGGTCTTAGTATGTACACGATTAATGGTGCTTATGGTACCCTATTCGTGACACGATTTCTCATATCATTCCTCAATTTTTGTATCATTTCTCAATTCTAGTATCATTTCTCAATTCTTGTATCATTTCTGAATTCTTGTATCTCTTTGTACTTGTATTTTCTCGTAGTTTAGAAAACTAGAATTCATGTGTATGCATATTTCGAAAAATACGCTTGTTTGAAAAACCGGTATAAGAAAAAAAACATAAGATTTTCGTAAACCATTTGTGTCAGTTAAAACTTGCTTGTAAAATGGTTTAGAAATATGTAATTCTTGTATGCTTTGCAAAAAGTGCATGTCTTTCCACCCCGAAAACATTTAGAAAAATGTAAAACTGTAAAAAAAAAAAAAGTGGGGTTATGAACTCACCTGAATATTCATGTGCAAAGCTAGCTAATTACGACTTTGCGATGTCGTTTCCAAGATGAGACTTGCTAGCGTGTATTCTACAATATTCCTAACACGGTATATCTAATAAGTTTCTAAATAAACGCAGTACTAAACTACGTGTCACCGACCTCTACCGAATCGTTGACCGAACGATTCAACGGTAAGTTGTTAACTTAACGAAAATGACTAAGTTATATTCGCTAAGTTTCATTTATTGTCGATAAAACAATAAGTCTTGGAAAGACTTAGTCCTCGAGAGAAATAAATGAATATTTATATATAAATATATAAATATCTCGTTATCATTGCGTTAGTCGTCTTGAGAAGTCGTATGTGTAAAAGTTTATTTGAAAATAACATATAACAAACTGTACGTTGATGTATATGTATATATATATATATATGTATAATGTGCCGTTTAGGCGTTTGTAATAAATATAAGAAAAGTTATATTCATTCTATAAAATTGTCCTCGAGTTGTTGTGTTCGAAAATAAATATATAACTATATTTATTTTTATAAAAGTATTCGTGTTGTACGCTATTTGAAATAAATATAAACTATATTTATTTTTATAGACGAAATCATGTCGTTTGATATTTGAAATAAAGTATATTTATTTTCATGAAACGGTTTCGTATTGTTCGATGTTTGAAATAAATATAAGATATATTTATTTTTAAAAAACGATTTCGTGTAGTACGAAAGTTTGAAATAAATATAATAATTATATTTATTTTGTAAATTAGTTCGTGTCATCGTCGTTTTAGTTGTAAGGTATCGTCAAAAGTAATTATACGTTTGTATTTGTTTGTACAAAAGATTATTTGAATCCGATACTTTTATAATAAGGTGCGCTTTGGTTTAACGGATTTTCTCGCAAAACGGGCAGAGTTTCCTCTGTTTTTGGACGCCCCCGACAACACAGGTTGTCGTTATTTATTCAAAATTCATTCAAGTTTCAATAATATTTTTGTATAATCAATATATATAACCAAGATAACAAAAAAATTCAAATACTTTTAACTAATTGTTCATCGATTATTCGGTTTGTGAGCTCGTTTCATGTATAAAATAAGGAATAATTAACGAAAATAATATTCGCCCTAAATTTTTACCGAATCTTTGTGTCGAAACGCCGAAAAAGAAGTTGGCTGAGTTGACCGGGTTTCACCGAGTCGACTCGAACCGCGCTACAACTAAATCTGAACGTATTGACCGACCCGAAGCTTGACTCGAACATCTCTGTTGACCAGTCGTTGACCCGAACCCATCTGTTGACTGAGTTGACTCGGTTGACCGAGTCAACCCAGACCCGAAATCTGACCCGAACACCGAACCGAGCGGAATCTGATGTCGTTAACCAAAACCAATCGAGCTTTGACTATCTTTGACCCGAGCCATTGACCGGTTGATGGTGACTGACCATATGACCCGAGACATGAACAAACCCGATCCAAGCATCATCAGTCACCATAAAAAAAAAGAAAAAAAAATAGGGAGCTGGTTCTTACCGGGAAGGAAAAGCGTCACCACCACCGCCGCCGCCGTGAGCGGCGACACCGCTCCTCTGCCATCCTTTCTCTCTCTTCCCTTGTCTCTCTCTCATCTCGGTCTTCAACAACATCATTATCATCGTCGACTACAGCAGCCGACGCCGGCGAAACCAACCCGACCACCGCCGTCGCTACTTCTATCTTGCGAGGGTTTGGGGGTGTCGGCTGGGGTTGGGGTTGTGAGCTCGTTGGAACAAGATCAGGGTGTGTGTCTGGCCGGAATACCATCACCGGAGACGGCATGATCCGTCACCGGATTCCTGAGCTCGAGGTAGAGAGAGAACCGAGGGGCGTGGGTGAGATTTGATTGGAGAGATGAGGTTCTCTTCTAGTTCATATGTGTGTTTGATTGTGTATGTGCTTTAGAGAATGAGGGAGATGCTCCAATTGCAGTGGATGTAGATCGAGAGAAGGGCAAGTGACAGACTTAAAGTCTGTGTATTCTTTGTGTGGATATTTAGAGTAGATGTAGAAAGGTTTTTATAAAGGGGGGTTGAGATCTTGAAGAGATATGGTGTCTTCAACTTTTGAGACACAATCTTTTGTAGGGATTTAGTCTAGATTAGTAGAGATTTTGTAAAGACTGTAGTAAATCTTGTAGAGATTTTAGAGATCTAGTATAGATTTTGGTAAGATTTGGTGTAGATTTACTATATTATGTGCAGGTTTAGGCTTGTGGGTTTTGGGCTTGGGCATAGGGCCTACAAGCCCATCTCACGTGTAAGTGGCCCGTAATTCTTACGAGACCCGATATCGCAACCCAAACTCCATAAGCATAAAATATTCGTGTATCATGCATATTTGTCGGCTTCGTCAGTATTTCGTACGGTTTCAGTTTATTACCGTTTAATTTCCAACAATATCTTCGCAGATCGTCACATGCGCACTGTAGAACCGCATAAGCGTTCCTAAGCTCACTGAGGCCCTAATTAAGTTAATTTGCGTCATAAACACTATTTAATGTCGCGTAAATTGCCTGTTAATCACGTAATTAAGGGCGTAAATTATCGGTTGTCACATTCTCCCCCTGTTAATAAAATTTCGTCCTCGAAATTTAGACTACGTCAACTCCTTAGAGTTACGTTATATGTAAGTAAATACGAATAATGTCAAAGGAAACGAGGCATACTGACCAAGTTACAGGGGTCCAATAAAAGAGGAATTTCGAGCAATAGAATTCCAACGAACGTTCATAATATGCAAATGAATTCTAGAAACGACAACGTCTACTAAATGGAACTTAGAATCAACAAGTTCAATGAAATAGTTTTGCATGAAAAGCTCGATCATGATCAGCTCAAGCTGCAAGTTCTACCGACGCCACAAGGTGTTGTAGTGATAAAAAAATAATTCAATGATAGTGGTGATCAAACAAGTATTACCTATGTTTGAAGTCAAATGAAAGCGCGATAATAAATCGAAGCGGATTTAATCTAGATTAATAAATAGATAATTAAATCTGTGCATGACATTAGCGCAAGCTTCAATTTAGTGAAACGCCACCACAAGGTGTCGAAGTTAACAAACGACTTAATGGAGTCGTAGGCCAAACAAATCTACTACGACTCAGAACAATGAAGCGCTTTAAAACGAATTTTAATAGGATGTGTTCAATACATCATATGGTGTCTTGAATTGAATAGAATAAGCGAATGAACAAGCTCAAACAATTGAATTTGATTTCGACGCAAGCCGACAATAAATACATGCATCAACAAGAAAATTTTTGGCATGGTCACAACGAAAAAAAAACCATGTATGTAACTTGAAAAGAAAGAAATTTCAAGAAAATGTGTTGACTTGATAACAAAGAAGCCAACGATTACAATAATGCGGGTCATTCGAATCACGAATCAATATTTAGCGAAATAATATTTGAACTTCAATGAAACGCTTTATTCGAAACGAAACCACATGCGTAACAAACGATGCATGCGTAACATATAAATTTTCAAGAAATGAAGCAAATGAACATTCGCTATAATGAAGAAGTTATTGTGATGCAATGACCATTAAGAGGAGTAGAGATGCGAAAATCTACTCAGTAAATGTGAAAGTCGAAATTTCAATGAAAGAAATTTAAGGACTTTACCTGGGGTTGCATGTGATAACCAGTTGTTAGGTGATATTACCATAGCGTATTTGTCGTTAATGAGATAGGGGGAATGCGGAGACATCCGTCTTCTTCTTAGCATGACTCATGTCGTTTGCAGGACCGCGTGCCAACTGCCGCTTCCTCGAAAGTCGTATGTGACGTACTTCAACCTCCGTTGATGTATAGCTTGAGCTTCGTGCCCTTTGCATGCCGATACTTTGTTTTGCGTAGGTTACCTGCTCGGTTAGCTAAAATAGCATAGACGACATAATAATGGCGTTTGTCCGAGTTAATAGACATGGTTCCTACGTGATGACCCTTAATGAACTTCAACATGAGTTTCCGAAGGTCTTAAATGCATGTTTCCTAAACTCTCAGAGTTGTATGTAATTGTTTTGTGTATCGTGTGTAAAACACCACTTTAGCGTATGTTTGAAAACAAAGCTTTGACTGTTTGTTTTTCGGCAACGGTTGGAGACCATATTCGAGTACTATGCGTTCTGTATGCATTCAGGTTTGTAATATTCTATGTTCCCAGAGGATAGTGAGGTTAGAGCCTAGGTATTTCTACAGAAACCTATTCGCTGTAACCTATAGCTCTGATACCAATCTGTCACACCCCGAAATATCAGAGCATTGGCGTGACTGACTGGTATCTTCATTGCACAGCGGAAGCAAATAAGCTAATTCTTTTAGAAAATGAACGCCACTAAGTGCTCGACTCCACATGGTTCTCCTATTCCAACCGTGCCTTGTCTTATAAATGCAACCTGAGAAAGAAACATGCGAAAAATCAACATAAAGTTGAGCGAGTTCATAGTTTGTTTGTAAAAGATTTGAAATAAATCTTTTTGAATAACCGGTTTTTGAAGTATTGTTGAGAAAACGAATTTAAAATCATTTTCTTGTCAAGTTATATGGAAACTTTCTATAAATCAAGTATTCTTGTATGTATCATGTATTCTTGCATGTATCATGTTTTCTTGTATGTATCATGTTTTCTTGTCTAGATTATGTACTCTTGTATGTATCAAGTTGTTAATGGGTTGCAAGGCCATTAACATGTGACACGACATAGGAAGTCACCAAACCATAGACATTTTTCTGTAGTCGATTCACGACTGAGACACAAAAACACTTCTTGGTTCTAGTTGTCACCAAGAGTGGGGCTGCCCTACACCCGTTAGATCTAACCTTTTGTTCTGCGGTCTTAGTATGTACACGATTAATGGTGCTTATGGTACCCTATTCGTGACACGATTTCTCATATCATTCCTCAATTTTTGTATCATTTCTCAATTCTAGTATCATTTCTCAATTCTTGTCTCATTTCTGAATTCTTGTATCTCTTTGTACTTGTATTTTCTCGTAGTTTAGAAAACTAGAATTCGTGTGTATGCATATTTCGAAAAATACGCTTGTTTGAAAAACCGGTATAAGAAAAAAAACATAAGCTTTTCGTAAACCATTTGTGTCAGTTAAAACTTGCTTGTAAAATGGTTTAGAAATATGTAATTCTTGTATGCTTTGCAAAAAGTGCATGTCTTTCCCCCCCGAAAACATTTAGAAAAATGTAAAACTGTAAAAAAAAAAAGTGGGGTTATGAACTCACCTGAATATTCCTGTGCAAAGCTAGCTAATTACGACTTTGCGATGTCGTTTCCAAGATGAGACTTGCTAGCGTGTATTCTACAATATTCCTAACACGGTATATCTAATAAGTTTCTAAATAAACGCAGTACTAAACTACGTGTCACCGAGCTCTACCGAATCGTTGACCGAACGATTCAACGGTAAATTGTTAACTTAACGAAAATGACTAAGTTATATTCGCTAAGTTTCATTTATTGTCGATAAAACTAATAAGTCTTGGAAAGACTTAGTCCTTGAGAGAAATAAATAAATATTTATATATAAATATATAAATATCTCGTTATCATTGCGTTAGTCTTCTTGAGAAGTCGTATGTGGAAAAGTTAATATGAAAATAACATATAACAAACTGTACGTTGATGTATATGTATATGTATATGTAATGTGCCGTTTAGGCGTTTGTAATAAATATAAGAAAAGTTATATTTATTCTATAAAATTGTCATCGAGTTGTTGTGTTTGAAAATAAATATATAACTATATTTATTTTTGTAAAAGTATTCGTGTTGTACGCCATTTGAAATAAATATAAACTATATTTATTTTTTTAGACGAAATCATGTCGTTTGATATTTGAAATAAAGTATATTTATTTTCATGAAACGGTTTCGTATTGTTCGATGTTTGAAATAAATATAAGATATATTTATTTTTAAAAAACGATTTCGTGTAGTACGAAAGTTTGAAATAAATATAATAATTATATTTATTTTGTAAATTAGTTCGTGTCATCGTCGTTTTAGTTGTAAGGTATCGTCAAAAGTAATTATACGTTTCTATTTGTTTGTACAAAAGATTATTTGAATCCGACACTTTTATAATAAGACGCGCTTTGGTTTAACGGATTTTCTCGCAAAACGGGCAGAGTTTCCTCCGTTTTTGGACGCCCCCGCCAACACAGGTTGTCGATATTTATTCAAAATTCATTCAAGTTTCAATAATATTTTTGTATAATCAATATATATAACCAAGATAACAAAAAAATTCAAATACTTTTAACTAATAGTTCATCGATTATTCGGTTTGTGATCTCGTTTCACGTATGAAATAAGGAATAATTAACGAAAATAATATTCGCCCTAAATTTTTACCGAATCTTTGTGTCGAAACGCCGAAAAAGAAGTTGGCTGAGTTGACCGGGTTTCACCGAGTCGACTCGAACCGCGCTACAACTGAATCTGAACGTATTGACCGACCCGAAGCTTGACCCGAACATCTCTGTTGACCAGTCATTGACCCGAACTCATCTGTGGACTGAGTTGACTCGGTTGACCGAGTCAACCCAGACCCGAAATCTGACCCGAACACCGAACCGAGCGGAATCTGATGTCGTTAAGCAAAACCAATCGAGCTTTGACTATCTTTGACCCGAGCCGCTGACCGGTTGACTGTGACTGACCATATGACCCGAGACATGAACAAACCCGATCCAAGCATCATCAGTCACCATAAAAAAAAAAGAAAAAAAAATAGGGAGCTGGTTCTTACCGGGAAGGAAAAGCGTCACCACCACCGCCGCCGCCATGAGCTGCGGCACCGCTCTTCCGCCATCCTTTCTCTCTCTTCCCTTGTCTCTTTTTCATCTCGGTCTTCAACAACATCATCATCATCGTCGACTACAGCAGCCGACGCCGGCGAAACCAACCTGACCACCGCCGTCGCTGCTTCTATCTTGCGAGGGTTTGGGGGTGTCGGCTGCGGTTGGGGTTGTGAGCTCGTTGGAACAAGATCAGGGTGTGTGTCTGGCCGGAATACCATCACCGGAGACGGCAGGATCCGTCACCGGATTCCTGAGCTCGAGGTAGAGAGAGAACCGAGGGGTGTGGGTGAGATTTGATTGGAGAGATGAGGTTCTCTTCTAGTTCATATGTGTGTTTGATTGTGTATATGCTTTAGAGAATGAGGGAGATGCTCCAATTGCAGTGGATGTAGATCGAGAGAAGGGCAAGTGACAGACTTAAAGTCTGTGTATTCTTTGTGTGGATATTTAGAGTAGATGTAGAAAGGTTTTTATAAAGGGGGTTTGAGATCTTGAAAAGATATGGTGTCTTCAACTTTTGAGACACAATCTTTTGTAGGGATTTAGTCTAGATTAGTAGAGATTTTGTAAAGATTGTAGTAAATCTTGTAGAGATTTTAGAGATCTAGTATAGATTTTGGTAAGATTTGATGTAGATTTACTATATTATGTGCAGGTTTAGGCTTGTGGGTTTTGGGCTTGGGCATAGGGCCCACAAGCCCATCTCACGTGTAAGTGGCCCGTAATTCTTACGAGACCCGATATCGCAACCCAAACTCCATAAGCATAAAATATTTGTGTATCATCCATATTTGTCGGCTTCGTCAGTATTTGGTATGGTTTCAGTTTATTACCGTTTAATTTCCAACAGTATCTTCGCAGATCGTCACATGCGCACTGTAGAACCGCATAAGCGTTCCTAAGCTCACTGAGGCCCTAATTAAGTTAATTTGCGTCATAAACACTATTTAATGTCGCGTAAATTGCCTGTTAATCACGTAATTAAGGGCGTAAATTATCGGTTGTCACACACTCACTGCTTTGACTCAAAAGAATAAGCCTTTTGAGTGGGGACCCAAAAAAAGAAGGAGCGCTCCAAACGCTATTTAATCTTCAAACTCGTGTTCTTCAAGCTCAGCAATTTTGTGTTTCACAAAATTTGATGGGTACAGAATTACCACATCAGCTTGAGCTTAAACTCGAAATGAAGGACGATGTGTTGCTCTATTTCAAGGATCGTTTGTGGATTCCAAAACAAGACGACCTTCGCACCTTGGTAATGGACGAATCTCGCAAGTCTCGATATTCTATCCATCCTGGTGCTGATAAAGTGTACAAGGATCTTCGTACTCAGTGCTAGTAGCCTGGTATGAAAAAGGATGTTGCCTTGTATGTATCAAAATGCCTAACTTGTCTTAAAGTCAAGGCTGAACATTAACGACCTTCTGGTTTGCTTGTACAACCAGAGATACCAGTTTGGAAGTGGGAGAGCCTTGTGATGGATCTCATCACTAAGATACCGCGAATATCTAAAGGTCACGATGCTAATGGGTTGTTATCGATCGATTAACGAAATCAGCTCATTTTATTCCAATTCGCAAGGATCTATCTGCTGATAAACTTGCAAAGATTTATGTTGATGAGATTGTATCACGACATGGTGTTCCTTTGGATATCATTTCTGATCATGATGCTCGATTTTCATCTCATTTCTGGAAGACATGCAATCTGCTTTGGGAACCCAACTGAATCTAAACACTGCTTATCATCCTCAAACAGATAGTCAATCTGAGCGAACGATTCAACTTTGGAGGATATGATTAGAGCTTAGGATATTCACCCGACTTTTCACGTGTCCAAATTGCGAGAGTGTTTAGCCGACGCTGATCTTCACATTCCTCTCGACGAGATCCGAATCGATAAAACGATGCACTTTATCGAGAAACCCGTGGAGATCATGGACCATACTTTCAAACAGTTGAAGAACAAACGGATTCGATTGGTAAAAATTCGCTGGGAATCCAAACGTGGCCCAGAGTTTACTTGGGAACGTGAGGACCAGATGAAGGCGAAATATCCGCATTTGTTTTCACAAGCTTCCTTTAGTTAAAAATTTCGGGACGAAATTTCCTGAAGTAGGGAAGACTGTGACAACTGTGTTCTGTAGTCGTGGTTCAATATAAAACAATGTTGGTTATCAATAAAGCAATGTGCTTTGGTGTTATTATATGTGTTTTTATGTTATTATGTGTGTAATTGTGTTTGGTAAATTTTCAATTCAATTCGATTCCGATTTCAAGCTCTAAATCGCTTCCTAGAAGGTTATATACGCACGGATGCGTAAATATAACCAGTTCAATGCAACGAACACTCCGGAATAGTGAAATAGACTTAACATACCTTAAATAACCTCCACATAACTTAGAAATAAGTTTTGGATGGTTTGATGTGTTGAAATCAAGTTTGTTCGATCGCAGGGACTATTTGTGTCAAACTACGAAACTATACCAACTTGTATAGAAAGGAATATTCCGGAACTTGATCATAAGTTAAAGATACCCTAAATAACCTTTACATATCTTAAAAATAGGCTTTGAGGTGTTCGGTATGCTAAAATAAACTTTATTGATCAATAGGGACTAAAAGCGTCAAAAAGTGCACAAGTTTAGATTTTCACGCATATCTTTCGTTCTGAATATATCCGGAATTCCAAAAATTTATGTAAGCATTAAAATATTTTATTTTAGTGTTTGGCATGATAAAATTTCATTCGTCGCTTAATTTGGATCGTTTTTGCGTTCGTTAACGCTTCCGTCGTAATTAACCGAACAACGCAACCGTACGACCAAACGAACCGACATCCGAGATATTTTTGAGCATGTTTTGAGTCCCCTATACTTTAACTTCATTTTAGCCTTGAAATGAGTAAGGACCTATTTTGACAATCTTCCAAAGTTGGCCAGGCGGCCCGCGTAAGCCAAGCTTAATTCTTACGCGGGGCGCGAGAGCCTGTCAGACAGAAAGTTCAGAAACAGCAATCTGGGTTGAATTCAGAGGTTTTAATGTAATATTTGCAATACCTGGAGCTGGTTTTCGACTCCCATTGTATTCTAATACCATTAACCCACATGTATGGCCAAGATTACTCCCTCAAACCACTTGGAATCATCCTATTGATC
This sequence comes from Helianthus annuus, assembly GCF_002127325.2. NCBI lineage: Eukaryota > Viridiplantae > Streptophyta > Magnoliopsida > Asterales > Asteraceae > Helianthus > Helianthus annuus. The sequence goes on along the minus strand of NC_035439.2, from coordinate 48,555,245 downwards.
CTAACTTCCTATAAATAGCAAGCTTCCTCATTTGGGTTTTTCACAACTTGATTCAATCCCTGCTCTAAGTTGAGGTTTTAACACCTCATACCTGAGTAATTTTGAATCAAAACACCCTCTTGGACCCTTTGTAAGTCCTCTTCTTGCTTGTTCTTGTATTTCAAGCATGAAGGTCAAACAAGTTTGACTTTCAGCTTTGACCAAGTCAATGGTCAACACAAAGTTCCGTTGAACTTTGCAACGTGAGCGTAATCACGATGGTTATAGTCCCTTGTGACTATACCTACTGATTACCACGTTGACTAGGTGTAGTGACGAGTCGTAGTTTCGGCCAAAATGCGTGTTTATGCGTATTTTGTAACCAAACTACTCTAGGGTATCAAAACCGTTTGTTTTGATATCAAAACCTGTTTTCTAACTTAACTAAACATGTTCTAGCATGTTTAGCTCGTCACTCTTAGTTTGGTGCTTGTAAGTCAAGCGGACTAAACCCCCGCTTAGACTTTCGAACACGACCCGTTTGGTCGATCATTAGGATCCGACCAAACATGTTTAGTGACCATAGTAGCATAGGGAATAACCTTTCAAGGTTATACCTTATGGTCACTTAGGCTTAATTAGTCGCATGATAAGTAGTTTATATGCCTTTGGTAAATTACCAAAATGCCCTTTTCATACATAATTGGTAATTAAGCATATGTAACCTAAACTTTTGTCACGTAACTGATTATGTAACATAATTAAACATGTTTTGGCATATAATATTTGTCATAGGACTAGTTAGACGCCTCGAACGCGCTTTTGCGCGCACGACGCGTTAAAGTAGCGTAAGCTACCTTAATGGGTCGCGATGGGTCGAAAGCACATAGGTTAGGTTTCAATTTAGAATGTAGGCCTTGTTAAACCATATCACATGAGTTCTAACACTCATTTGGTTTACAAGATCTCATTCTATCCGATCTTCCGATTTAGGCGTCTATTGTTTGACTAGTGATTCGATTACTAGGTGCTGTTTGATTGCTCTGGTTTGCTTGAGTTTGCTTGAGTTCTATTGATTGAAGATACTTTGCACTCCAAGTGAGTACATAGTTCCCCTATTTTACTATTTTTTAAATGTTTTGGGGTGATTCATATGTACGAAATGTTTTCAAGGTCTAAACGATGATTTCAAAAACGATTAAAACGATTTTTACTAAACTAATAACGATTTCAATAAAGTGAACGAAACTTGATGGTTGTAGTTACATAACAAATGACATTCATTAGCATTGATCAAGCGACCAGTATTAGGTTATGGTACCATAGGATCTGACAAATCCCGTTATTGCACTGCACCCATGGTTGTGTGTGGGGGTTGTGGGTAGCGACTGAATCTGATGTTTGTTAACTTACCCTTTGGTAGTTTGTTAATTCGAGAAGCGAGAAGCGAGGTGATCGAGTTACGAAGGTTTGAATGTTGTTAGCGAGACAACCATAAATAAGTTTTCACAATTAAAACGAGGATGATTTTAAACGATTTAAACGAGTTAACGATTTGGAAACGATTAGAAAATGATTTGAACAAGTTATACGAATTGGATAAACGATTGGTTTTTGGTTAGTGTATAGATAACGGGACGGGTGTAATATGGTGAAAGCATGGTAGATACGCCGCTGGTACTTCTTATATATAGGTGTTTTCAATATATTACATACCGTGGCGTTATTTAGTTTACTTGGGTAAACGATTTTGAAACGATGTCACACAAACGATGTTTTCTAAAGGTTATAAACCATACGAGTTTTTAACGAATTTTTACAAGATGTTTTACAAGTTGGGGTTTTCCAAAACAAATGTTTTTGGGTTAAGAAGCATGGCTATGGGATTTTACAAACTATAACCCACTTGATTTGAGTTGGTTAACTATGTTGCAATACACATTTCAAAACAAGGTCTGTATTTTGACTCTTGTAGCCTAATAAAGTACTGCAACATATAAACGAGCCATGATTCTGATACTCTTATAAAACCTATGTACTCGCCAGCATTTCTTTGCTGACTAAGTTTTTACATATGTTTGAGGTGTTGATGCTTGATTGATTTCTAGGATGCATGCGTCACATAGGATCTGGACAAGGCCTTAGTGACATAACAACTATGATAGACGATATAAAACTAGTTTGTTCTATGTGTTAAGGCAAATGAAATGATTAATTTTATCAATAAAACAAAACTATTTTGTATCCATGGTTGTGAAACAATAGCTTCTGTTGCAACACTCCCTGATGTTTCCGCCACGGTTTGTTGTCCTACGTGGTCGTGGTGTGACAGCTGGTAAAACTGATTTGCTTATTATACGACAATAGTTAACGAATCGCACACACATTTAGTTGGGCCTTACACGTTGACCGGGCCGGCTGAATAATTATACGTATGTTGATATGATCGGGTCGCGTGTTCTGTTTTATTCGGACTGCATGTTTAACTAGTGGACCGTTTGTTTTGGGCCGTCCACTATTATGTGTGCCACAATGGATTTCCAAGTTGTTGTTTTGTACGCAGGTCTTACGAAATAGTTGATGATCAAAATGAATATTTTATATTATTATATTATGAGATGATTTTATGATTTACAATCTATGGAATATGTGAAGTGTTTGGTTGGTATATTAACTGGTAATGTTAGTTGCACTGGTTGGTTTGAGTATTAGGGAGTGGGTCACGGGTTGGTCATAATTGGTATGAATATGTGAACAATAAGTGAATACATGTAATACGTTAGGCTGTGAACTTGTATGTAATTTGGTTAGATGATATCGAGTACCATAAGGTTGCACATCTTTACAACTTTGGGCCAAGGGTATGATTTTGGACTATTAAGTGTTTATTTGAACAAGTGATTCGTGATGTGTTATTGATTATGGTCTGATTAGGTGTCATGTGTATGTGATGACGAGTTATCTGATGATGTATGTAGTGTTCAATGTGTGCTAAGTGAAATGGGGTGTACGTAAAACTAATTGACTATCGTAATCATACTAGGCTGCGATTGACTGATTAATTGCGAACAAGAAACTTATCAAACCGAGCAAACCAAGGTGAGTTCACACTCTTTCCAAGGCATGGGATTCCCAAGGGTTGGGAATGGGTAAATGAACCAAACGGTAATTTCAACCATCCTCTGGGAGTAGGATGCCTAGCATACACACTGGACCAAACCTCTATCATTGAAGTCCCTCACTTTATCGACTTAATCGCCGAGGCCTATGGCGAGCGGGTCATTAGTTAATAGCGCTATTATGTTTAACAAACCTCACACCATGTAGTTCGAACGGGCGTGTACTAATGGACTATGGGCAAAGGGTCAATGCTGATAGACATTGACTTAGGGCACCACTTACATTTTCGTAGCAGTAGATACACACGGTCTGGTAACACTTGGGAAGCCCCCATTAATATTCGCAAACATGTCTGAGAGACCGCGATACGAATTAATATGATACATGGTTTACAAAATGAACATATGACTTACAAAACGAATACTATAACTAAGCAACCAACTGTGAACTCGCTCAACTTTGTTGTTGACTCGTTGTTACATGCCTTGCAGGCCTTTAGGTGCATAACATTGGAACTTGCTGTCTGGGAGGCTGGAGTGGTCATGGGTCGAGTTACATGGAAATGCAACACAAGACTAAGAGCTTGTATATGTGGTTTATAAACACTTAGCGAATTAAATATGCTTCCGCTGTAGACCGTGAATTATTGTAACGTTGTAACACTTATTGTTAATAAATGAAAGTTTTATTTAAATATACTCATGAGTTCAATGTGATTGGTGGCTAAGATCCTGGTCAGTCACGCCTCCAAGCGGTGGTACTCCGCATGTGGATTTTGGGGGTGTGACAGATTGGTATCAGAGCCATTGGTTATAGTGAACTTGGTTTTATAAAGGGGAAAATGTTTTTGTAAAACCAGACTATAACCGAACAGTTTTGACAACAAGAATACGACCATGACACTCAGCTCCAGATTGCAAGGTCCATCTCTCGTATACTCATTGTACTGCATAACTAGTGAACACCTACATATGATATTGCATGTGATTGCACGTATAGCACAACAGTATGAATTCATGTATTACTTGCACATGTTATGTGACTATAAGGGTGGTATTACCCTAAACATTCAGGACTTACGCTTCGTGATGCTCTTTGTTTGCTACTTGAGTTTGAGGAACCATTTGACATGAGTTAGGAGGAGCTGAGATAAGCATGCAAATCACAATATTATTGTGGGTGCACACATAATAATAGTGTGGGGTGCATGCGAGTCCCGGTGAGCCTTAACAAGTGGAAAAGAGGTTCCGTTCCGTTATTTGATCAATGGGAAACATAACAAACCTATAGGGGTCATAGCAGTGATTGTCCCCTACTCGAACGTGAGCTTTTCATTCATTTCTGAATCCTTACGAATCTCGATGCTATCGAGTATTACCTGAACACCCATTTGAACAACTAGTGAACCGTGTAGAATGTTAGGTGCTTATACGAACGTCCCTGAGTTGGATGTCGCAGCGTCGAATGATTGATCGATACCTTTCTTACTCCTCTTCATTTGCTGGAACACATGTATTGACGTCCTGGATCCCGAAGTGTGATCACTTCTGCAATACTCTCGTAGTAGACTGTGTACTACTCAAACAACTTGCAACATCGAGGTACAGGAGGATGAGCGTAGTACTTCACCGACCCCAGTACTTTGACGGCCCAGATTACCGGCAACGAGCACCAGCATATTGGCTTCAGTCGAATCCTTAACCCTAGTCAGCGACTCATGGGAGTCAACTCTTACGAATCAATCGGGGCATAAATGATGACAATCGACCATGGTATGGAACGTGAAACTGCCAGCACAAGGGGTAGCGCCTTAGGACATGGCACAGAATATGAAAAGATGGACCCTGTCGATGAAAGATCGTGGAGCTCCATTTCAAACGACAGCATCGGAGGCAACAGTCACGACAACATCAAGGTACCTGAAATGGCAACCAACAGTATAGAAATAGAGGTGCCTACGACATGGAGTGGTTGTTGCTAAATCAAAACGACAACAACCAAGGAAACAAAAGCCGTACTGGAAATCCTCGCAACGAGTACAACAACAGGGAAATGATGCTCATGGAGGGACATTAGGGATTGGCGTGGGCGACGCCGGGATTATAACAACATGGTGGCCTACGTGTTCTTGGTGACTAATCACTTCGCCACTGTTCTGCTTAACCCTGATGCTTCTTGGAACTGAACATGTTGTGGAAACGACTGATGGCAAGACAATGGAAACCTCATAAGATCGTTGGGATGCAAAATCGACCTTGTGGGACAAGTGTTCGACATTGACCTATCTTCTGTCATTCTTGATAGATGTACCCTGTGAAGAGAAAATTCTACGTATCCCTCTCCTAGTGGAGGATTGTTACCTGTTCTAACGCGTCAGAGTGGTGCAGAGGTTAGCATCAATTCAGCAGTGAAGGCCAGAAGTGTCCACGGAAGGATTATCCCACTATGATAGCACTCGTTACTGATGTCAAGGCTAAGGAAAAGAGGATCGAGGATCCACCATTTGTTTGTGATTCCTCTCGGTGTGCTACGGGAGGAACTATCAGGTTTAGTTCCACAACTATTAGACAGATGCTCAGTTGGATCTCACGCCAGAGGCGGCCCAGATTCTTCGTGTCTCCTTCCGTCTTGTACCAGGAGGGTTGCGAGGAACAATCTTCCATTCGAGGATTAGCTAATGAGTAAACTATCATCAGATGGAACTCCAAGAGGAGAATGCTCTTAGAGCAGCATGTCGAACGCAAGGCAACCATTTCAACTTTGTTCATCATGATTATTGAGTTGATCAACACACCAGCAGCTTCAGGGGTTGCATGAATCGACCGTATTTGTTGACAAGGTTCTAAATCATGACCAGGGGAAAGGAACACCACGGGTGGCATATGTACCCTATCTCAGCGCTTCTGCGGAAACTAATCGACACCAAAGAGTCTTACGAGGATACAACAATATCTTGGTCTCGCTTGTTTCTATCGCAGATAAGTCGCAGGAATTTCGAAGGTCGCGCAGCTCAAATCTCTCTAGCACAGCAGGGTGCTGTGTTCGTGTAAAACAAAACAGGAGGACATCTTTTCAGCTTTCAAATCCCAACTCTGCAATGCACTGAGCATCGTCCTTACCTAAGGGTACGGGTGATTTAGTGGTATAAAATGACGGTTCGAATCAGAGTCCCAGTTACACACTGATGCAGCACGAGGGAGTGATGACTTACGTAATGGAGTTACGAAGAGGAACTGCACAACACACAACCTGCGGTGGAAACCGTGGCCTTTGGATTTAAATTGGAGGCATTGCTTGGACGGTACCGAACGCACTACTTAGACCGATTACAAGGGCCTCCCGTGTACCTAGTTCCGAAAGAGCTAAAACCGTTAATGGCATCGCTGGATGGAACTTTTAAATGATTACGACTGTGAAACCTGAACGTGCATGAGTTTGAAGCTCACTATCGACTCTAACCTACTTGATCAGACTCACTCTATTCAAACTGGAGAGCTAAAGGGACAGGATTTTGAATTGAACCCATGCGGGGCATGGAGAAGCAACCTTGGCAGGTCAGACAATATTCACTACCTCATGGAACGAGTATGGATATCATTATACAGTAACTGTAGGAAATTTATGTTGAGCAAAGCACACAGGCCTCGATATTCTGGTCGTCTGGATTAGGATGAGAGACATTAGGATTTATAAACCTGGTACTGGTGATCGGGCATGACGAACCACCTAGCTAGGTATGAGAATGATGCTTGACTTGTGGGAAAGTCAAGACGAAGTGTTAGCAACCAGAAACACCTATATGGAAAGTGAAAACAGACTGCCATGGATTTGGTCGCTAGTCTACTTACAACTCGAAAGGGAAACAATATCACCTGGATGATCGTTGATTGCCACACGTAACCAGCACACTTTCTAGTCATCAAAGAAACGGATAAGTTTTCTACACTTGCAGTCATCTACCTGAAAGAAGCGGTTGCTAGGCACGGGGTGCCATCCTCCATTATCTCTGATCGCGACCCACGATCTGCATCTGATTTGTGGCAAGCAATGCACAAATCCTTTGGCTCACGTCTAGACATGAGCACGGCATATCAACCACAGACGGATAGGCAGACTGAACGCACCAACCAAACTCTTGAAGACATGCTTCGAGCATGTGTAATCGACTTTGTCAACGGCTGGGAAAGACACCTCCCTTTCGTGGAGTTTTCATATAACAATAGTTAGCTCACCAGCATCTAGGCTACTCCGTTTGAGGCATTATACAGACGGAAGTGTTGATCACCTCTTTGTTGGGCTGAAGTTGGAAACAACCAAATCACTGGCCTAGAACTCGTCGTAGACACAATAGAGAAGATTGCTCAGATACGAAAACGAATGGCGACAGCTCGTGACCATCAGAAAAGCTAAGCTGATAAGCTTAGGAAACCACTCGAGTTCCAGGTTGGGGATCGAGTACTACTTAAAGTCTCACCTGGGCATACGAGACAAATTCAACCCGTGATATGTAGGACCTTTCGAAATCACGGAGAGAATTGGCAAGATGGCCTACAGATTGAATCTACCCGAAGAACTCAGTGGGGTTCACAACGTATTCCATGTGTCGAATCTGAAGAAGTGTCTGTCAGATGAAATCCTCATAGTTCCTTTCAAGGAGCTCACCATCGACGATCAGTTGCGATTTGTCGAGGAACCAGTGGAAATCTTGGACCGGGAGGTCAAGATTCTCAAGCGCACCAGGATACCTATTGTTCGAGTTCGTGGGAACTCCCATCATGACCCAGGGTTTGCCTGGGAACGAGAAGGCCAAATGAAACACAAATATCCCCAATTGTTCGAGAACAATGAAACCACTACTGAGGCTGAAGCTACTGCGGAATTTCGGGACGAAATTCCAAATCAACAGGGGGATGATGTGACACCCTAGGAAAACCAGGAAACCACGCAACCTAACTAGCTTCCTCAGTAACTGCATGCTAAATTTCGGAACGAAATTTCTTTCAAATGAAAGAAAGAGGATACATTGTGACAACCCGAACTTTCAAGACTAGTGGCGTTTAATCTTGTAGTCTTAACTTCTCGTTAACTCTAAAACTTAACCTTGTTAATAACATATTATGTAATTGGGCCGCATATATTCTTAAACCACTTTGGGTCGGCCGCTAATATCTTTGGGCCGCTGCAGCCATTAGACAAAACTCGGCCCAAACCCAATACACCATTTGTGAAGATAATTAGGCCTCAATCTCCTCCTTTGTTTCTAATATACGTAAATTGTGTGTTAAGATACAAATAAGTTTTGCAAACCCTAAACATCCTCACCCCCTCCCTAAATCGCGACGACAGTAACACCCCCCCCCCCCTCTTCGAAACCCTTTTTCCACTGGAGCTTACCCTTGTGCTTGGTTTTACACATCAACAGGTTAGTTTATATTCATGCTAATAAATATGTGTTGTTTATGTTTGATAACTACCTTGTTGATATTCGGTTTGCTTCTGGTCGCATATACTATAAGAATTGTATAGGTATAAACCTGTTAGAAGTAAAATTGTGATGATTGTATGCATGAATTGAATTTGAATATAATATGTGATGCATGGTTCCAATGTTTGACTTATGATTTGAAGGATTCACGTGAGAGAATGATCAATCACATGAACATGTCTGACACAAATAAATCATATTCAAAGTTTGTTGAACCAGTAATATTGATTTTTATATTTTAATTGGGCCGAACAAGTTTTGAACAGACAAAGTCTCGTAGGCCAATGACACTTTGTATTAGTTCAATTCTTCAATTCATATGGTGATAAGATTGTGGCCGACAAGTGTGTTTCTCAAAATAAACCTATTGGACCTCAAATTCTTAGTGGCCTATCAATCATTTATCATGCAGAACTTATGGATAATGTTAAGTGATGATTAGAGATGGTATGATTTAGGAACCACATCTGATGATTTGATCTAGTGAGACATGGGGCGGTGGCTGGTAAAACTGATTTGCTTATTATACGACAATAGTTAACGAATCGCACACACATTTTGTCACACCCTGGCTTTGCGGAAGCGTGGGTTTATTTGGTGTGACTTCTTAATACCATAGCAATAATCATAACAATGCTATATGATAAAAACATGAGATATTCATCCATTAATAAAGTTTAGAAAAATCCCATTTTCAATGATCACAAAATAAGTTACAAACCTTAACATGATTTTTTTGAGTTCATAAAGGCTTAGCAAAAGACTTTAAACAATACTAGGTTTAGGGATATGTAACCCGTCCAGGAAGAGGTTACACCTTCTAAACCCCGGATGACTTCTTTATTCAAACGCAGCTTGAAAATACGTGCATACCGTGCCAGATCCATTAGTTTCCTAAAATACATGTAGTTTGAAACGTCAACATAAAGTTGAGTGAGTTCATGTGTAAGTGAGTAGGTATAAACCTTTGTAAAAATGTCTGTATGTATGAAAATTCCTGGTATGTAGCAATTAAGGAAAAAGAGATCACCATTAGGTTGCAAAGCCAATGATATGTGTGAAGTGCAGTAGGAAGACTCAAATCTAGCAGATTTTTGCGTCGGGCTCAAAGTCACCACCTGGCTCATTCAGCGAACTCAGGGGTTTGGCTCGCTACACCCAGATAGATCTACCGCTAATGACCCTCGGTCCTACAACGAGGATTAATGGCCTCCGGTTCCCGCCTACCCACTCACATGATCTAAGTAGTAACCCTCCTTACGCTAACCATACCATGTAAAAAGTATTCGTAATCATAGTAACATGTATTTCACCCCCGGAGTATAAAAACTGAAAATAGTTAAGAGAAAAGGGGGATATGAACTCACAGTATTGCGTCTTCGTACTCGTAACCCAAATCTCCACGGCAATCCCGACTACCTACAATGGTTTATTGTCTATCAGACGATCGGGTAGTGCCTTGTCTTAGTATTCGTGTTTTTGAGTTACGATTCTGGTATTAGTCCAAGTTATAATAATTGTATTTAGTTCTGGAATAATAGTTAGACAACCATTTTAGAGTTATACTTCTCAAGTATCGTATATGCGTATTTCCTTCCCAAGGATGGGGGTATTTATACATGTGCGTTCTTATAATTCCAAAAAATATATTATTAAGTCTCACTTAATATATTTTAATTCATTTGTCTAAAATATTCCATCTCCAAAATATGCATATTTTTCCCAAAAATATTATATTTCATTCCATACAATTTCCAAAATAATACTTTTATCAAAATACGCATTTAATAATATTTTTCCGAAAATACATAAGTTACATTTAAAGTTCGGGTGGTAATAATAATACCGGTGTAACTTAGATATTTATTTGTAAAGGTGTTAGTATTATTTTGGAGTCGTAACTTCGTAGTGTATTCAAGTTATATTATTTTTACTCTAAAACTAATATATATATAGTTCACAAATAATCATAAAATCACACAAGCGTTTTATTATGAAAATATATATTCTCAATATATATTTAACAAGTTTCATTTATGAAAGTCCACCTCCAACACTTGGTTATTTTGTAATAAAATCATGGCGAATTTTGTTTGGAAAAACAAGTTAAAAATATATTCATAACACCTGTTGTAAAAATATTTTCCAAGTGTTATATTTCTGGAAAAATTTCACCAGATTTTCCCTCTGTAACTGGAGGTGGCCACGCTTACAAGCATATCATTTTCTTTTAACAATTCAATCAATCAATTTTCAACCATCAATATTCAATATCAAAACATCAAACTAGTCAAAAATATGTATAAAACGCATTCTCATGAACTTGTAAGTTGTGTAAAAGTATGTAGTAACTTTCCAATATTTTTAGTTGATCTTTCTATTTCTAAAAATAAAATCAGTTTCTTGGAAATCTTATCTTTAAAGGAAATGTAACTTTACAACTTCTTAGTCATAAATTACGAAAATATTTCTTTGTTAAAACCTTTTGCCACACAAGTGTTTACACACTTGTTTGTTCACAAAATGCTTTTGTTTCATGAAAGATCCGGCTTTTAAACATGGTTTGCATCTTACACTTGGTTCTTCGAAAATACCACTTGTAGATCATTAGATCTACTAGTTTAGAACTCCATTTTACAAGAAAAATCACTTTTACACAAGTTCATGTTCATAAGTAGTAGAGTTCATCATCTTACCATTTTTACACTTAACATAACACTAGTTCATGTTTCATGAACATGACCTAACCTGGTTAGATGACGATCCGTTCCACTACTAGCATCAAACAACATAAAATAACCATAACTAAACAAGTTTCATAAGTTTTACACCACTATTTACTCTTTAACCACCATGTTCATCTTTCATACAAGACTTTTAGTTTTGTTTTCACATGTTCTTGAGTTTTAACCATTAAACCTCTTATTAACCACCTTAAACATGAACAAGGAAGTGTTTAGAGGCACTTACAACTAGCTCAAGGCTAGGGAAGAATCAAAGCGAAAACTAGGTGGATAAAAGCGGTGTAGAGAAGTCCTTGAGATTCCGTAAGCACCGGGTCTCCTCGTATGTGACCTTTCACCTTTGTATGTAAGTGAAATTGAAAGATCGAAATTTGAAAGTGATGAGAGGGTGGGTGTTGGGTTCGGCCGACTTCAAGGAGAGGGGAGAGAGATGCAATTTTTTTGTGTTGGTGTGAATGAATGAAATGCTAATCTCTTGGTTTTATTTATAAACCAAATTAGTGTATTGTCCATGGTGTATTGTGTCTACAAGATATTAGGCATCCTCATTATAATAATCAAAAATTGGTGGTGTGTCCCCCACATGGGGACCGATCAGATCAATTGGGGGGGGGGGGGTTATGGTTTGTTTTGAACTAGATAGTTAGTGTTTAGTGAGTTTAGTTAGAGATTAAAATTAGTTATTAGTGTGTAGTGTTTTGTAACGGGTGTTAGGGTGTTCGGGGACCCTAACTAGCTCAGAAAAGGATAAACAATGTTATTGACAATATTTTTATGTTCCGGGTAAAGTCCGGTTGTTCGGTTGGATATTGATCCGTTAAAGTGCTAAATAAGCATTTAAAGTGTCTTTAATATTATTTTTAGTGACACAATGAATTTCCGACACTTTGGAAAGTGTCTAGTATTATTTTCCCATGTTTTTGCACTTTACTAGTTAACTTAAATGCTGAATTTTGTAATAAAGTGCAGAATTTTATAGTTAAACCATGTTTTAGGCACATCCGGTCACTATAACTATCACCTAGTGACGCAGTTTAACAATCCTCACCTTCCTACACTCCCTACCGGTGTAGTAATCTATTCCCGGCTCATAATGGCCTCAGAGACAGTGTCTGTCTAGTGCTGGCTATGTCAGCATGTTTACCGGGTTATCCGTTCATTGTGCTACTGTGCTTTTGTGCATCAAGTTTGTCACTATAGTTCTGTGTAATAAATGGAGTGATAGTAATAAAGTATGATGCATGTATATGTATGTATCAGAAATCAAGTAGCAGTTTAACCACAATTGTAAGCAAGTACAGTAATTAAGCATTAATTAAATATTAATTAATTCATATGGATACCTGGTTTGGTGAGGGTTGTCACACATTTAGTTGGGCCTTACACGTTAACCGGGCTGGCTGAATAATTATACGTGTGTTGATATGATCGGGTCGCGTGTTCTGTTTTATTCGGACTGCATGTTTGACTAGTGGACCGTTTGTTTTGGGCCGTCCACTATTATGTGTGCCACAATGGATTTCCAAGTTGTTGTTTTGTATGCAGGTCTTACAAAATAGTTGATGATCAAAATGAATATTTTATATTATTATATTATGAGATGATTTTATGATTTACAATCTATGGAATATGTGAAGTGTTTGGTTGATATATTAACTGGTAATGTTAGTTGCAACGGTTGGTTTGAGTATTAGGGACTGGGTCACGGGTTGGTCATAATTGGTATGAATATGTGAACAATAGGTGAATATATGTGATACGTTGGGCTGTGAACTTGTATGTAATTTGGTTAGATGATATCGAGTACCATAAGGTTGCACATCTTTACGACTTTGGGCCAAGGGTATGATTTTGGACTATTAAGTGTTTATTTGAACAACTGAATCGTGATGTGTTATTGATTATGGTCTGATTAGGTGTCATGTGTATGTGATGACGAGTTATGTGATGATGTATGTAGTGTTCAATGTGTGCTAAGTGAAATGGGGTGTATGTAAAACTAATTGACTATGGTAATCATACTAGGCTGCGATTGACTGATTAATTGCAAACAAGAAACTTATCAAACCGAGCAAACCAAGGTGAGTTCACACTCTTTCCAAGGCATGGGATTCCCAAGGGTTGGGAATGGGTAAATGAACCAAACGGTAATTTCAACCATCCTCTGGGAGTAGGATGCCTAGTATACACACTGGACCAAACCTCTATCATTGAAGTCCCTCACTTTATCGACTTAATCGCTGAGGCCTATGGCGAGCGGGTCATTAGTTAATAGCGCTATTAGGTTTAACAAACCTCACACCGTGTCGTTCAAACGGGCATGTACTAATGGACTATGGGCAAAGGGTCAACGCTGATAGACATTGACTTAGGGCACCACTTATATTTTCGTAGCAGTCGATACACACGGTATGGTAACACATGGCAAGCCCCCACTAATCTTCGCAAACATATCTGGGAGACCGCGATACGAATTAATACGATACATGGTTTACAAAACGAACATATGACTTACGAAACGAATACTATAACTAAGCAACCAACTGTGAACTCGCTCAACTTAGTTGTTGACTCGTTGTTATATGCCTTGCAGGCCTTTAGGTGCATAACATTGGAACTTGCTGTCTGGGAGGCTGGAGTGGTCATGGGTCGAGTTACATGGAAATGCAACACAAGACTAAGAGCTTTTATATGTGGTTTATAAACACTTAGCGAATTAAATATGCTTCCGCTGTAGACTATGAATTATTGTAACGTTGTAACACTTATTGTTAATAAATGAAAGTTTTATTTAAATATACTCATGAGTTCAATGTGATTGGTGGCTAAGATCCTGGTCAGTCACGCCTCCAAACGGTGGTACTCCGCATGTGGATTTTGGGGGTGTGACATACATGGGCACCCTGCCAAAGTGTGATGCATGCCAATATCATCACCCAGGCCCATGCAAATTTAGGAAGTGTGAGTCTTGTGGGAAGACTGGCCACTCAAAGGAAACGTGTTGGGCTGGTAATGGTGTTGGTCGTGGAAGTGAAAGAGGTCATGGAGGAGGGAATGGAAACCGCCAACAGCGAGGAAATGGCAAGAACGGGAATCAAGGTAGTAACCGAGGAGCTAACGCCAATCGAGGCGGTAACGGTAATGGTAACGGTCGAGGACCAGGATGTTTTAACTGCGGAGACATCAGGCACTTCAAGCGCGAATGCCCAAAACTCAATCAAGCCCAGGGAAGGGTATTCAACATTGGAGCAAGGGAAGCACGGCAGGACCCAAACGTTATCACTGGTACGTTCCCGATAAATCAACACTTTGCGTCTGTTTTATTTGACACTGGTGCCGACTATAGCTTTGTATCATTAGAATTTAAGAGTATGCTTGGGTTAACTGCTAGTAAGTTAGATATTTCGTACTTAATTGAACTGGCTAATGGAGAGCTGGTTGAAACGAATGAAGTCATCAGAGGATGCGTTATAGACTTGGGAGAGAAAGAGTTTACACTGGATCTACTGCCAGTCGAGTTGGGAAGCTTCGACGTGGTAGTGGGAATGGATTGGTTATCAAGCAACAGAGCCGAGATCGTATGTCACGAGAAGACCGTTCGCATCCCAACGGCGAATGGAGAAACGATTGTGGTACACGGAGAGAAGCGTGATACGCCCTTAAGGATCATCAGTTGCTTGAAGGCTAGGAAATGGTTGAAGAATGGATGTGTTGCCTTCTTGGCACACATCGTGGATAAGGAGGCCGCTGAGCCAAAGATAGAAGACATTCCTGTCGTAAGAGAATATCCTGAAGTCTTTCCAGAAGACTTGCCAGGATTGCCACCACAAAGACAAGTCGAGTTTCATATTGACTTAGTCCCAGGCGCCGCGCCGGTGGCTAAGGCACCTTATAGACTTGCACCGTCAAAGATGCAGGAGTTGTCGACGCAACTTCATGAGTTGCTAGACAAGGGATTTATCAGGCCAAGCTTCTCACCTTGGGGAGCTCCTGTGACACCCCAGGAAAAACCAGTAAACGATGCAACTTACCTAGCTTCCTCAGTAACCACGTGCTAAATTTCGGGACGAAATTTCTTTCAAGTTGGGGATAATGTGACAACTCAAATTTCCACGATTTCCATCTTCGCATTTATTACACGTTAATTGTTTGGATTGTTTGTTTTCACGACTTGTTGTTTCACAACTGTACACGTTATAATATGTTGAATCGTACTGTGGTTGATACTTTATATATGTTGGTGTGCATTATATAAGTGTGTATGTGAATTATATATATGTTTGGTGGGATGTGTATAACTAATAAAACTAGAATACTTGGCTAAACATCCCTCACGAAAACACTCCCACTTGAAAACACCCCCACCCACGAAATCATTTCCGGATGAAAGCACTTGTGTTTTCGTCCAGCATGTAAGCAACGAAATCAGTTTGGGCTTTAGGCCCAGTAGTGGATCAGTTTAATATTGTTCTCAACCCTTACGTGAAACTGTTAATCAGCAAACCCTAGACAACTCTCATTCTCTCTCTCTCGTTTTCCTTTGGACCCGACGGCAGGCAAACTCTAGCTCACTAAGAACCGTTGCTAGCCTCTTGTCTTAACGGGTTAGTATCATCTCATTGATCGAATCGTTGTTAACTCTATATGGGATGATTGTTATTTGTTATCTGCAAACGGTTATGTATGTTGGATGAATTGTGTGAATGTAGATCGGTTGCTATGTGTTGTGCTTGTGAACGGAATGATGATTTTGTTTAATGATCGATTGATTTATGTGAAACAACGATCTGTTAACATGTAATACATATTAGGGATGATGATTATATGAATAGATCTGAGGATTTTTAGGCCACTGATCTGATCATGCTAGTTGATGTTTGATAATTATGTTAATTGAGTATTGAATGATTATGTATTACTGTTTTGTAAATACATCGATGATTTTATTCAAGGATTTTCGTGATGCTTGATCATGTAACTGTAAGCGATGATTAGGGCTGTAATAGGGTGTAACTGTTTGAGGATGATACCTTTTCTCGACGAAAACCAAAACCCTCCCCACGAAATCCCTTTATCCAACGAAAACACATTAGTGTTTTCGGCTATAAGTGATTTCGGCCCAAGTTATGTTTTCGGCCCAAGTGCTTATTAAATCTGTAAAGTTTATTAACTAAGTTAAAGGTGCTAACTGTGTTAAGTGAATTAACTCTGTTAGGATGTTAAACTGTTACTTGTTAATCCCGTTAGATATTAACTCGGTTAAGTTTATTGTGTAACGTGGTTAGTCTTTAAACGCTGTTATGTTATTAACTCTTTTAACTGGATTAACCCTGTTAATTATGTGACTCCATTACACATATCAATCCAGTTAATCTTGTTAACTAGGTTAAGTGAGTTATTGAATAATTATGGTTACTACAAACGGTGAAGGACTTGTTTATGAAACATGAGTTACATGAAACTGATTTGATAAACTGATACGTGGTACACGATGATAACTGCCAAGCAATATGTGAAACTTTACGAGTTTAACTGATTATAAATGCGTGCGTACTATAGGACGTGATTGATTCTTGTGAGCACTTAACTTAGCATACCGAGCAAACCAAGGTGAGTTCACACAACCAAGGCATGGGGTTCCCGGGTGGGAATGGGATTTGTTGAATTATTGTACATACTCAGCTGATATAACCGAACGATAAGATACGCCTAGACTAGTAACACTTACTGAACTGATCTTCGCACACCTGCCAAGGGTTGGCCGCGATATTATAACAATCAGGGCAATGGGAACAACAACGGGGGAAACAATAATGGCAACGATGCCAGGGGTCGTGCATTTGTGTTGGGTCAGGGTGACGCAAGGAACGATCCTAACGTGGTTATGGGTAAGTTTAGAGGCCACACACGTAGTCAGGGGTTGTAGCATCGTCTTAGCGGGTCAGACTTTTGTTGGTGCAGTCATCTGTCGTCTTCGTCTTATGTCGAGTCTCAGGTTAGTTGCAGGTCAGATTGAGCAAGAAATCAAGAGATTTAAAGCCTGGACGTTTGAGAAGTTTCCTGGCCGTTTGAAGCCTGGCCGTTTGAAGCTGATCGTTTGAAGGCTGCTCGTTTGAATGTTTGCTGACCGTTTGAGCATGTTCAAACGGTCAGGCTATCTAGTATATATAGGCTTCAAACGGTTTCAGTTGTAACAGTTGTGATTTCCGACAGCGAAGCTCTGTCGAAGTGTCTCCGTGACTGTATATTCGTTATAATCAATACAAGAGACAATTAATAGTGAATACAAGCTAAACGAAGACCGAATCAATGAATTCCGCCTCTGATTCTGTCTAAGCGCTCTTCTGATTGACTCATCAGGTCGCTACACGATCCTACAATTGGTATCAGAGCTCAAGAGGAAGAGTTCTTACCGTTTAGCTCGTTTTTCGCTCAAATTCTGATTTCTACACCTTCTTTCATCAGTTCAGAGAGTTTTACCAGACAAACTTGGACCAAAAGTTCACAGACTGTGTGTTTTTAAACATAGATAAATCCTTGAGAGTTTCAGATCAAAACTCGAAGTAAAAATAGTGATTTTAGGTGACCGTTTGAACGTAACAGTTGCTTTCCGTTTGAAAGGACTACCTATCGTTTGAAAATACATGACCGTTTGAACTGGTCGTTTGAAATTTGGGTCCCATCGTTTGAAAGTGTTGACCAACCGTTTGAATCAGGTTCCATCGTTTGAAACCAGTTCCCATCGTTTGAAACTGGACTTCCATTTGAACCTTCCGTTTGAAAAGCAGTCCAGTCGTTTGAAACTGTCCCTGTCCGTTTGAACTTGCTTGACCGTTTGAACCAACTTCCGTTTGAACAAGATCATTACCATTTGAAACTGTTCCGTTTGAAGGAGGATATAGTTTGAACTTGGTATTTCGTTTGAACAGATTGTATTAGAAAAATGGCAATGAGGTTTGATGAACAGGAAAACAATAACCTTGAAAGCTTGAATAATTGGTATATGAGAACTGTGGATAACAATTATACAAATGTGAATACAGACATTTGGGTTAAAAGTTTTGAGCACTTCATATGTCAAAAGGATGAAACGTTGGATGAGATGAAAACACGATTTAAAATTTTAACGGACAATATGTGGAGAACGGGTATTAGAATGACAAATGATGAACATATATTGAAATTGACAACTGCATTACCGGCTAAATGGGATGAGTTTATGGTTGAGCTAAAACAGAAAAAAAAAATTCAAGAGCTTTATCCACACCAGTTCTTTAATGAGGTTAAAGCATAGGCTTATAAGGAAGATAAGAAAAGGAGAGATTTTTTGAACGAGATGGAAAAGAATTTAAATAAATTGGAATTGGATGTACTTATTGAAGTTGATAAAAGAGTTTGTGGATTTCTTGCAACAAAGAGTACTTTGAAATATGATATCAAAAGGAAATGTTATATTGATGATAGTATGAATCCTTTTGATTTTGTTAAACTCTTTCGTGCAGGAACATACAAGATGGAAACAAAGGATATTCCAAAGGTTGAAGAATCTGTAAAGTATGAAACTTCAATTTATGCTTTAGTGTGCTTCAAATGTGACAACTTCAAGACTGAAAATGACAAGCTCTTGAAGGTTGCGGAAAGTTTGACAACGAAAGTCAAGAAGTTGGAAGACGAGAAGACGGCTGATATTAAACAGATTCTGAATTTGCAGGAAAATTGTGAGAAATTGAAAGCTGAAAATGACAAACTGTTGGATGGGTTGAACAGTTTGACATTTGAAAACAAAAGTTTGAAAGAAAATGTTAAGGTTTTTGAAACCAAACAGAAATCATCAGAAAATGAAGATTTCTGGATAAAACTTGAGAACAAAAATCTGAAAGCAAATGAATCAAAATTCCAAGAACAGATAAAAATTTTGGAAAATGAAAAGTCTGTTCTTGAAAATTTGAAAAATGAGAGTGCAGACTCAATCAAGTCTCATCTTGATAAAATATCTCAACTTGAAATAGAAGTTGAGAATTCAAGAATCAAGATTGATGAACTTAAAAAGAAGTTGAAAGGTTTTGTGACTTCATCTGACAAGTTGAATTTTCCTTGTCCAAAACCAATCAACTCTGTTCCAATAAGTGACGATGTCACAAACTTTGACTATGTCAAAGTTGCAGATTGTGATGAAAAGTCTGATGATGAAAATGTTAAAATTGAAAAACAAAAATTATTTTTAAATTTAAAAGAAAAATTTCAAAAAACTGTTCTACAATCAACTGAAAAAGGTGAATGTTCTAAAGAGAAACCTTTGAAGAAGAAAGTCGAACAGAAACAAAAAGATAATAAAAGTTCATCAGATTGTTCATCCAATCAAAAGGAAAAATCACAAAAAGTAAAAAACAAAAACTCAAAAATTGTTGGTAATATGTGGTGCAGGTCGGACCACAGTGCTTCAAAGCCAAATTCAGCAAATTTGAGAAAGGAATATCACCAAGCCAAACAATGCTTTGATCTGAGCGTTTGGACTCAAAATGGTGATTGGTATGATAACAGAATGTGTTACAGCTGCGGATATCACGGACACATTGCTGTTAACTGCCAGTATTGGAGTTATGAGACCAGGAGGTGTTTTAACTGCAACATCAAAGGTCACATTGCCAGAGATTGCCCAAGGAAATCTGGTGAAAGATTGAGGGTTAATTCTCAGAAAGTGGCAAAGATTCCAGTCAAAGTCAAGCCCCAGGAACAAAAGGTTCTGAAACCTAAAGTTCAAGAACAGTCAATTCAGGAAAAGAAAGTTAAACTTTCACAAGGGCAGAAAGACTGACTGAGGAAAAAGAGGAAGAAAGCAAGAGAATATCTGGAGAAGATATTGTCCTCGGGTTCATCCGTTGGAAAGAATAAAAGTTCTGGTGAATCAACCCCATCAATTGCAAAGTCAAGCAAGACAGATTCATCAGATACAAATCTGAGGACGAAAGAAGAAAAGAAGAAGAAAAAGGTCGGCGATGAATCTGACAGGTCAAAGTCAGACAAGCCATCTGCAGGCAATGATTCTGGTTCGTCAAAACCAGAGGAGCCATTGGTTGAGGTAAAAAAGGAGAATTCAAGTTTAACAATGGATGATGCAAACTTTCCACCATTGTTGTACAAGAATTCGAAATCACCCAAGGACCGTCAGGCTTGGGTGAATCTGTTTAAATGAAAAACCTGACTTGCCGGAGTTCCCAGGTTGGTAAGCGTGGAACATGAATCGGCATCTTTCTTGAGAAATTTCACTTTGGTGATTTTTCGTTTTACATGTGGTAAATCAGGGACATTAAGTTGTACTTGATTTCCTACATGTGATGTTTGAGATTTTAAACTGTAATTGCAAAATTTGTCTTGTGTGTGTAGATAACAAGGTGATGAAGTAACCCCGAATCTACAAATGTGTGGTAAACAAACTTTTTTTTCCGGAAAAACCATTCTGATTAAAACAAACTTAAGTGTTTTGAAATCATTATGGGAGAATAGTTTGTTGTGAGGGGGAGTTCTGATTGTTTATGCCAGGTGGATGGAGAATTGTAGCGATTCTCATCAAGTTGTCAAGTTTGTACAGTTTGTTTCAAATTTTCCCAGAAAATCAAAATTGAAACATATTTTGATTTTAGGGGGAGAAAAATTTTAAAAAAATTAGAGAATTTGAAAAAGACAAAAACATTGAAATTTAAAAATGAGTTTTGCTGAAACAAGAGGAAATGATAGAAAATCAGTGGATTATCACAGCATGCTAAAGATATGAAATGTCAAATGTGATAAACGATCTCACTAAAGATGTGACGATAGGCTCAGCTAGACTAGTAGATTTGCGATAACGATACAAACTTAAATGAAAAAGCCTAGTTCTAGTGGGAAACATGATTGAAAGCATAGTACTTAGTTTTGTCCTTCTTGATTGTGTGCCTACTCAGTAATCGCTGATTGTCAAAAGACATAAAACTGGTTAAGTTTGTGAATTTTCACAACTTTGCTAAAAAGTCGCTGTGATTGTGCATTTCATTTTGCAAAGATTTAAACTTGTCTTATTTCTTTATTTTGTTTAAGCATCGGACATCCTCTGCGTATACGTGAGTATCGACCTGGATGTTGTTGCCTAAATGTTCTGCTTTATTTTCTTTGGTGTTTCGTTTAAGCTTTGGATCACCTCTGCGTATACGGGAGTATCGACCTGGTGGTTAAAGCCTAAACAACTTCAACTTGTTTTTATTTTCTTATTTTGTTTAAACATTGGACTTTCTCTGTGTATACGGAAGTATCGACCTGATTGTTAATGTTTAAACATTCTGCTTTATTTTCGCACAATTCACAGTTGACGAAAGTTTAAAGGCATTACTTGAGTTAGTGTATTGCATGATGAGGGGATATGCTGAGATTGTGGGGTCCATAAGAATTTAGTGCAAAATTAATATACCTTAACGTATCGGTAAGCATTTCGAAAGTTTTTAGATTGAGTTTAAGTGGACAACAATATCGTCAATCTACGTGAATCGTTTAGAGCTTAAAACGATTAACAGCTTAACGGTGTATGTGATGTGTCTAAAAACTGATATGATCCTCTTTCGCAAACTCACAAAAATATGTTTGTATATATTTCATTTCAGCATTTAATTTTTGCATTTATGTTTCATAATTTTGAAAATCCAAAAAGATTTTCGACAACTGATGTTGGAAAGCTGATATTCAAAATTTCAAGTGCAGAACATGATGAACAGGTTTGGGAGTGTGAGTTTAATAGAAGAAATTTGTTTTGAGAAAGAAATTTTTTATTAATTATTCAGGGTCATTAATTTGAACTTGGTATAACAATTTCTAGTACGTTTTTCTTATTGATTTAAGTAAAAACTTATGTTTCGTTGAGTAATATGCAGGAAATGAGCTTAACAGAGATAAAGCTAGGGTTTGATCTCAAAGGTGATAGCAAATTCCAGATAGCGATCCCATCATGATGAAAGGGGGAGTTTGACGAAGCTAGAGCCAAAGAGAAGAAGATCCTGGATAACATGAAAAGCTGTGAAATGAAAAGACAGACAACGATCCTAAAAGCTGATGATGCTGATGATCTGAAGAAATACCAGCATATCGCAAGGGAGAGTCTGAAATTCTGAAAGAAAAGACGGATAGTGAAGTCTAGAGACAGATTAAGACTGAAGTTTATGAAGACTCGACCTTTAAGACTCGTCAACATCTGAGGGGGAGTCTGTTGGTGAAGTCATCTGTCGTCTTCGTCTTATGTCGAGTCTCGGGTTAGTTGCAGGTCAGATTGAGCAAGAAATCAAGAGATTTGAAGCCTGGACGTTTGAGAAGTTTCCTGGCCGTTTGAAGAGGCTTCCGTTTGAAGCCTGGCCGTTTGAAGCTGATCGTTTGAAGGCTGCTCGTTTGAATGTTTGCTGACCGTTTGAGCATGTTCAAACGGTCAGGCTATCTAGTATATATAGGCTTCAAACGGTTTCAGTTGTAACAGTTGTGATTTCCGACAGCGAAGCTCTGTCGAAGTGTCTCCGTGACTGTATATTCGTTATAATCAATACAAGAGACAATTAATAGTGAATACAAGCTAAACAAAGACCGAATCAATGAATTCCGCCTCTGATTCTGTCTAAGCGCTCTTCTGATTGACTCATCAGGTCGCTACACGATCCTACAATTTTCTCCATCGATCTTATTCCTATAGTTCTGGGTAGTTTCGACATCGTTATTGGGATGGATTGGTTATCCCAACAGCAAGCAGAGATCTTATGCAAGGAGAAGATTGTTCGTATTCCCCGCTCTGGTAAAGAACCTCTCGAAGTTCAAGGTGACAAGAGTGGTGCCGTGGTCGGTATCATCTCCTTTTTGAAGGCTCAGAAATGCTTGCGAAAGGGTCACACTGCCATTTTGGCACTTGTTACAGACGCATCAACGAAAGAGAAGAGATTAGAGGATATCCCAGTTGTACGTGATTTTCCTCAAGTGTTTCCTGAAGACTTACCTGGTCTACCGCCTCACCGCCAGGTCAAATTTCAAATCGAATTACCTCCTAGAGCAGCACCAATAGCTCGCGCACCGTATCGATTAGCTCCAACCGAACTGGAAGAACTGTCTAAGCAATTGCAAGAGCTCTTGGATAAGGGCTTTATTCGTCCTAGCTCTTCGCCTTGGGGAGCTCCAGTGTTATTCGTGAAAAAGAAGGACGGTACCTTCAGGATGTGCATAGATTACCGCGAACTCAACAAGGTGACAGTGAAGAACCGCTACCCTCTGCCACGCATTGACGACTTGTTCGACCAGCTGCAAGGGTCGAGCTACTACTCCAAGATTGACCTCAGGTCAGGTTACCATCAGCTGAGAGTCCGGGATGAGGACGTCTCCAAAACAGCATTCAGAACTCGTTATGGCCACTACGAGTTTCTTGTCATGCCATTCGGATTAACGAACACGCCTGCAGTTTTCATGGATCTTATGAACAGAGTGTGCAAGCCTTACCTGGACAAGCTTGTGATCGTTTTCATCGACGACATCCTGATCTATTCCAAGAGTCAGGAGGAACACAAACAGCACTTGCGACTCATTTTGGAACTTCTTCGAAAGGAGCAACTGTGCGCCAAATTTTCAAAATGCGACTTCTGGCTTCGAGAAGTCCACTTTCTAGGCCACGTGGTAAACAAGGATGGGATCCATGTTGATCCATCCAAGGTAGGTTCGATCAGGAACTGGCCTGTACCGCAAACACCAACGGAAATACGCCAATTCTTGGGTTTGGCGGGTTATTACAGACGGTTCATCAAAGACTTCTCAAAGATTGCGCAGCCGCCTACACTACTGACACAGAAAGGTGTTACTTATCGTTGGGGTAATACACAGGAAACAACTTTCCAACACTTAAAGGATAGATTATGCAGCGCACCTATTCTTTCATTGCCAGGGGGCACAGACGATTTTGTGGTCTACTGCGATGCGTCGATTCAGGGTCTTGGTTGTGTATTGATGCAAAGGGATAAAGTCATTGCCTACGCTTCGTGGCAACTTAAAGTTCATGAACGGAACTATACGACACACGATTTGGAGCTGGGAGCTGTTGTTTTCGCGCTTAAGATATGGCAACACTACCTGTACGGTACCAAGTGCACTATCTACACCGATCACAGGAGTCTCGAGCATATCTTCAAGCAGAAGGAATTGAACATGCGACAACGTCGTTGGGTCGAGCTACTTAACGATTACGAATGTGCCATCAAGTACCATCCAGGCAAAGCCAATGTTGTGGCTGACGCCCTCAGTCGGAAAGACACTACGCCTAGACGCGTGCGAGCATTACAACTTACTATTCAGTCTAGTCTTCCTGCACAGATACGAGATGCTCAGGTAGAAGCATTGAAACCAGAAAACGTCAGGGCTGAAGCCCTACGCGGCTCAAGGCAACGGTTAGAACAAAGGAAAGACGGCGCCTACTACGTAACAGGACGCATTTGGGTTCCACATTATGGCAACTTACGCGAGCTGGTAATGGATGAAGCTCATAAGTCCCGCTACTCGGTACATCCAAGTTCGGATAAAATGTACCACGATCTTAGAACTACGTACTGGTGGCCTAGCATGAAGGCCCACATAGCAACTTACGTCGGCAAGTGTTTGACCTGCGCGAGGGTCAAGACGGAATACCAGAAACCATCAGGCCTACTTCAGCAACCAAAGATACCACAATGGAAATGGGAGGAAATTTCCATGGATTTTGTTACTGGCCTGCCTAGATCCCAGCGTGGGAATGATACTATTTGGGTAATCGTGGATCGACTCACAAAGTCTGCACACTTCTTGGCTATCAAGGAAACGGATAAGTTCTCAACTCTAGCAGACGTATATCTCAAGGAAGTTGTTTCTAGGCACGGGGTGCCAACCTCTATTATTTCAGACCGTGATGCACGTTTTACTTCGGAACTATGGCAAGCAATGCACAAATCTTTTGGCTCTCGATTAGACATGAGCACAGCTTATCACCCTCAGACGGATGGGCAGTCTGAGCGCACTATTCAAACTCTGGAAGACATGTTACGTGCATGCGTTATCGACTTCGGCAGCAACTGGGAAAAACATCTCCCGTTAGTGGAGTTCTCGTACAATAATAGTTACCACACCAGCATTAAAGCCGCTCCATTCGAGGCATTGTACGGACGTAAATGCCGATCACCTCTTTGTTGGGCAGAGGTGGGTGATAGTCAGATCACAGGCCCAGAAATGGTAGTTGATGCTACTGAACGGATTGCACAGATACGACAACGCATGGCGGCGGCTCGTGACCGTCAGAAAAGTTACGCTGATAAACGCAGAAAACCGCTCGAGTTCCAAGTTGGGGATCGAGTGCTACTCAAAGTCTCGCCCTGGAAGGGTGTAGTTCGTTTTGGCAAAGGAGGCAAACTCAATCCGCGGTATGTTGGACCTTTCGAAATTATAGAAAGAATAGGCAAAGTGGCCTAAAGACTGAACCTACCAGCAGAACTCGGTGCAGTTCACAACGTTTTTCACGTGTCGAATCTGAAGAAGTGTCTGTCAGATGAGACCCTTATAGTTCCTTTGAAGGAACTCACCATCGACGAACAGTTACATTTCGTCGAGGAACCTGTTGAAATCACGGACCGGGATGTTAAGGTCCTCAAGCACACTAGAATACCACTTGTACGAGTTCGTTGGAACTCCCGTCGTGGCCCAGAGTTCACCTGGGAACGAGAAGACCAAATGAAACTCAAGTATCCCCAGTTATTCGGAAACTGTGCAACCGCTACTGAGGCTGAAGCTACTACAGAATTTCAGGACGAAATTCCAAATCAACGGGGGGATGAAGTGACACCCCAGGGAAACCAGTAAACAACACAACACAACTAGCTTCCTCAGTAACCACGTGCTAAATATCGGGACGAAATTTCTTTCAAGTTGGGGATAATGTGACAACTCAAGATTCCAAGATTCCATCTTCGCATTAGTGCACGTAATTGATTAGATTGTTTGTTTACACGACTTGTTTGTTTCACAATTGTACACGTTGTAATATGTTAAATCGTATTGTGGTTGGTATGTTATATATATGGTGGGTGTTAAGTGTGTTCATATATTTGGGGTGCATTATAATTATTATATTTGTGTGTATATAATAATGTGATTAGTTTTAAATTGTGTTTGATAATTAATATAGAACTTTTGCCAAACACCTATCCCCACCCGAAAACACCCCTTGGAGAAGACCTCTACCCCACGAAAACACCATGTTGGTGAAAACACTTTGGTGTTTTCGTCCATTGCTAACAGCCGAAAACAACAATGGGCTTTGGCCCAGTAGCTACCCTTGGAAACCGACAGCAAGTTTAGGACCTCGAAGCCTTTCGTATCGACCGATTCGTTGTTCATCTTGCTGGTTAGTAATCAACTGTGGCTAGTTTCTGTTAAGTTTCATCATATATATATATATATATATATATATATATATATATATATATATATATATATATATATATATATATATATATATATATATATATATATATCGATGTTTGATTATTGGGTGTTAACTATGATTGCTTTATAAACGTATTGGCTGCTATGTGATGCTGTGGTGGATAGAATGATGATTCGGTTTGTATGTTGAATGCGTGAATAGATCTGATTGAGTACGTGATAGTTGCAATCAATCGGATAAGAATTCTTTATGGTTGTCGGTCATTATTCTCATATTTACATGTGATTTTACTTTGATTTTGGTCCAATAGAATTAGGACTAGGGGTATGGTTGTCGGCCACTATATGAAAACCCTTTTTGACTATTTGATGTTATGCATATGCAGCCAAATAAATAAGAATCATATGATCTGCTACTAGGTTAATATTTGCATGTGGGTTGTCAGTATCATGTGATGTTTTGTATATGTATAATTAGATTAAAGGTAATAGGAAACATGATGATTGGTTGAATGAATCGATGTAACTGTTGTTGATGTTGATGATGATGTAACCTAACGAAAACCCCATCTCCAACGAAAACACTTTGGGGTTTTCGGCCCAAGTGTTTTCGGCCCAAGAGATTTCGGCCAACAAGGGTTTTCGCCAATGGGTGATTTCGCCGCATTATGTGATTTCATTGAATGACTGACACAGTAATTCCGTTAGCTACTAATCATGTTAAGTTAAGACTGTTAACTCGGTTAATTATGATTTGACCCTGTTGTTTCCAATTAGCTCTGTTACGTATGTTAACTATGTTAGATGTATTGATTCTGTTAAGCATGCTGACTAGGGTACATATCTATATTGAGCATGTCTTGTATGTTAAGTATGTCATCTCTATGTTAAGTATGTCAAGCATGATTAACTCTGTTAAGTATGACAACTTAGTAAGGGACTTGCATGTGACTTGGAACCCCGTGTGGAATGACTAATTGTTTATGCATTGCATGATGTTAACCGTCAAACACACTCTTGTGATATTAATTGCATGCGAAACCTTACAATCATGTACTGATTGAACATACGTGCATAAATATAGGACTTGAATGATTACTTGTGAACATACTTTAGCATACCGAGCAAATCAAGGTGAGTTCACACTTTTACCAAGGCATGGGATTCCCGGGGTA
The DNA here is from genome assembly GCF_002127325.2 of Helianthus annuus. Taxonomy (NCBI): domain Eukaryota; kingdom Viridiplantae; phylum Streptophyta; class Magnoliopsida; order Asterales; family Asteraceae; genus Helianthus; species Helianthus annuus. The sequence goes on along the minus strand of NC_035439.2, from coordinate 48,527,289 downwards.
GGGAATGGGATTGAATGGTTATTTGTACTTACATTGTTATTGGGAATTACGGATTACTGACCTTGTTAAAGAAAGGTCACTTATAGATACTGCTAGACTAGTGATACATGGGGAAGCCCCCACTACTCTTCGCACACATGCCTGTAATGGTCGCGATACTGATACTGATCTTCGCACACATGCCTGGAATGGCCGCGATACTGATACTAAACTTCGCACACATGCCTGGAGGGCCGCGATACAAATATAACTAGTCTACAATACATGGGAAATTCCCACTAATCTTCGCAAACATGCCTGGAGGGCCGCGATGTAATTATACATGGGTTACTAAACAAACAAACAGTTTACGAAATGAACATTATTACTAAACAACCCACTGTGAACTCACTCAACTAGTTGTTGACTCTCTGTTGCATGCCTTGCAGGTCGTTAGGTACACATGGAGCTTGCACTGGGAGGCGCGGTCGTTGTGGACAAGGATCGTGACTGTTTTGTTAAACATTATGACATTTCATACTTATACTTGTGTTGGGTTTACTTTTATGCTTCCGCTAAACATTGAACTTATTCTTAAGTTTTGAACACCTCTCATATTGGTTTGGTTGAATTACATTTACTTTATATATTGTTCAATATGATTGGTGGCTTGATCCTGGTCAGTCACGCCTCCAAGCGGTGATACTCCGTGGGTGGATTTTGGGGGTGTGACAGTTAGGTACTTCTGGAGCTTGCACGGGGAGGCGTGATCATTGTGGGATATGGATTGTTATGTCCTATGCTTGACATTTGAACTTTAAACTATGTTTCGGTTATTTAAAACATTACTATGCTTCTGCTGATTTCTTAAACATGTTTGGTTTAGTTTGAAACACCAATTATATTGGGTTTGGTTTTACTTACTTAATTGTATTGTTCAATATGATTGGTGGTTTGATCTTGGTCAGTCACGCCTCTAAGCGGTGATACTTCGCGAGTGGATTTTGGGGGTGTGACATTCCTAGCCAAAATAAATTTCCTATTTGATCTTTTCCCTTCTATTAAAAACTGAATATATCAGCATATTATATGGCATCAAAATCAACTATTTTAAAGTTGATTCACATTGTTTCCAGCTACTCATATTAGGCCGGAGGGTGTGGGGGCGCTGTGACATCTGTGCCTCCACGGCCATCAAACAAATGAAATATTGTATTTCTTACTTGGGATTTGTATAAATATGTGTATCATTTGCACATATCAATTCTCGTTCGATTTCAAGCTCTAAATCGCTTTCTGGAAAGTTATACGCGAACTGATGCGCAAACGCAATCAGTTTAGCGCAACAAACACTCTGGAATAGTGACATAGGCTTAACATACCTTAAATAACCTTTACATAACTTAGAAATAAGTTTTGGATGGTTTGGTATTCCGAAATCAAGTCTATTCGCTTACAGGGACTAAATTCGACAAACTACGAAAGTATGTCAATTTGAACTGTAACGAACATTCCGGAACTTGATCATAAGTTAAACATACCCTAAATAACCTTTACATAGCTTAGAAATAGGCTTTGAAGGGTTCGGTATGCTAAAATAAACTTTATTGATCAATAGGGACTAAAAGCGTCAAAAAGTGCACAAGTTTGCATTTTCGCGCATATCTTACGTTCTGAATACATCCGGACATCCAAAAATTTATGTAAGCATTAAAATATTATGTTTTAGTGTTTGGCATAATAAAAATCCATTCGTCGCGCAATTTGGATCGTTTTTGCGTTCGTTACGACTTCCGTCGTAATTAACCGAACAACGCAACCGTACGACCAAACGAACCGACATCCGAGATATTTTTGAGCATGTTTTGAGTTCCCTATACTTTAACTTCATTTTAGAGCCTTGAAATGAGGTTAACGGGGCTTAAACGTGTCAAAAATGAGCCGAAATGCAAGTTTTACAAGTTCAGGGGCTAAACTGTCATTTTATGAAAGTGTTGGTCTGCAGATCCCTTACGGACCGTATGGGAATGTGCTTGCGGTCCGTAAGCAGTCCCCAGATCAGCAGAAATGCAGAAACATTGAATCTGGTCCATTCCACCTGTTCCAATGGTTTTTACCCCTTGAATTGCACACTATGGGCTGGTATTTGATGTCCCCATGGTATTCAAAACCTTGTGCCCAAGTGTATGGTCTAGATCATTCCTTCTTTTCCATGAAACGATCCTAACGGTTGTGGATTTCCTATAAATACCCAACCCCCACTTCATTTATTCCCACATTTGATCTGAGTTTTTCTCTAAGTGGTTGTGTTTGTGCACTTCCTACCTGAGATTACTTGGAATCAAACCTTGCGGGGACCTTCTGTAAGTATTCTTTCGCGTTTATCGTTCGTTTTAGCGTTAAAGTCAAACTGTGTTTGACTTTCTGCTTTGACCAGTTTATGGTCAACGCGAAGTTCGTTTGAACTTCATAACGTGAGCGTAATCATGATGGTTATAGTCTCTAGTAACTATACCTACTAATTACCGCGTTATCTAGGCTCAGTGACGAGTCGTAGCTTCGGCCAGAATGCGTTTTCTCGCGTATTTTGTAACCAAGCTACTTTTAGGTATCAAAACCGTTTGTTTTGATACCAAACCTGTTTTCTAACTTAACTAAACATGTTTTGACATGTCTAGCTCGTCACTTTTTAGTTTAGTGCTTGTGTAGAGTCGTAAGTCAAGCGGACTAAACACCCGCTTAGACTTTCGAACACGACCCGTTTGGTCGATCATTAGGATCCGACCAAACATGTTTTGTGACCATAGTAGAGTAGGGAATAACCTTCCGAGGTTATACCTTATGGTCACTTAGGTTTAATAAGTCGCATGATAGGTAGTTATATGCCTTTAGTAAATTACCAAAATACCCTTTTCATACATAATTGGTAATTAAGCATATGTAACCTAAACTTTTGACACATAACTAATTATGTAACATAATTAAACATGTATGGGCATATAATACTTGTCACAGGACTAATTAGACGTCTCGAACGCGCTTTTGCGTGCACGACGCGTTAAAGTAGTGTAAGCTACCTTAATGGGTCGCGATGGGTCGAAAGCACTTAGGTTAGGTTTCAATTTAGTATGTAGGCATTGTTAAATCATGTCATATGAGTTCCAATAACTCATTTGGTTTACAAGACCTCATCCTATCCGATCCTCCGACTTAGGTCCGGTTTATTTATATAGTTATTAGGTTGCCGATTGACTCCGTGCTCCTTCTAGCTTTGCTTGGTTGTTGTTCAAAGACCACTAAGCATTCTCAGGCGAGTACATAGTTCCCCTATTATACTGTTTCAATTGTTTTGGGGTGATCCATATGTGTTAAATGATTTCAACGTTTAAACGATGTTTTTTTTAAAAAACGATTAAGATGGTTTATATTAAAACTAATAACGATTTTGATAATATGAACAAGCTTGTTGGTTGTAATTACATAAAGAATAATATCCATTAATTTTGGCCAAACCGACCAGTATTAGGTTATGGTACCATAGGATCTGACAAATCCCGCTATCAGACTGCACCCATGGTTATGTGTGGGTTAGGTGGGTAGCGACCGAATCTGTAATTGTTAACTTACCCTTTGGTGGTTAGTTAATGCGATATGATTGTTAACTTACCCGTTGGTGGTTAGTTAATGCGAGATTGGCGATAAGCGAGTCACGAAGGTTTGGATATTATTAGCGAGGCGACCAAAAGTAGTTTTCACAAATTAAAGCGAGGATGATTTAAACGATTTTAAACGAGTTAACGATTTTGAAACGATCTTAACGAGTTAAACGATTTGGGTAAACGATTGGTTTTTGGTTAGTGTTTAGATAACGAGACGGGTGTAATATGGTGAAAACATGGTAGATACGCCGCTGGTACTTCTTATATATAAGTGTTTTCAACATATTACATACCGTGGCGTTATTTAGTTCACTTGGGTAGACGATTTTGAGACGATGTCACACAAACGAGGTTTTTGAAATGATATAAACTATACGAGTTTTGTTAACGAGTTTTTACGAGATTTTTACAAATTGATTTAACTAAATGTTTTGGGTTAAGAATCATGGCTATGAGATTTTATAACAAACTATAACCAATTTGATTTGAGTTGGTTATTTATGTTGTAATACACTTTTCAAAACAAGGTATGTATTTTGACTCTTGGGGTCTAACGAGGTACTACAACATATAAACTAGCCATGAATCTGACACTCTCAAAATACCTATATACTCGCCAGCATTTCTTTGTTGACTTTGTTTTCACATATGTTTCAGGAAATGTTGATTGATAGGATGCACTCACATAGGACTGGACAAGGCCTTAGTGACTTAATAACAATGATAGACTATGTTTAACTTATTTGTTAGATTTCAAGACGATGTAAATGTTTAATGTTTAATAAAACGAAACTTCAAATTTCCGTGTGTTTGAAACAATGATTCTGTTACAACACTCCCCGATGTTTCCGCCACGTTTTGTTGTTTTAACGTGGTTGGGGTGTGACAGAAAAGTTGGTATCAGAGCTCATGGTTATAGGGAATTAGGTTATTAGTAATGCTTTGACCTCGTCTATAACCTTCCTAGGAACCTAACACAAGATTCTTGTGTTTAGATTTTAAAACAATACCGTCACCTATCCTTAGGTGACAACCACAATAAGAACATAACTTTCGAATCCGCTTCGAAAATTAATCATGTGTTCTAGGATGATTGATTACTAGGTTTTGAACCCTCTGTTATACGGTTTTGAACCCTTCCGGTTTGATTCATCTTTGGCTTTATGCCTTTTGAGTTTTCAAAATATCGTCAAAGTTTGGGTCTAAATAATGTGAACACATGCAAACTGGATGAGTGAATGCCTGTACCCTGAGTTTTCTGTCTAAGGCTAGAGTGTTCGTACAAATCCGCAGTATCGGACCAGTCACTCTTACCTGGGAACTCTTGGGGTGAGTGTTCACTTATAGGCGAGCATGTCTTTAGTGATACATTAATATGACCCATTTACTTTGATTAGTCACCGTCTCATTTGTTTGCCTTAGGTAACAAACAAATGATCACAATTTTTATGCATTGCCACTCTATTTTGATTACCCGATATCATTTCATTCATTTCTTCCTATGTCTTCCTTTTCTCTAGAACGTCACTTCATCGCAACAACGCTCAGATGTCCGAACAGGCTACTAAAGTTGCCCAACGAGTAGGCGAAGTAATTTTGAAGACTGCTGAATTAGTTGTTGCCATGTCCCGTCTCCAGGATGAAACCACCCGAGAAGCATCAAAGGAAGCAAAAGCCAAGCCTTCGAAAAGGTCAAAGAAGCGTAAGACCTCGAAGAACCCTCCAGTCGTTGCACCAAATCAAGCAGGACCTGGTCAGGTGGCAACACCACCAGCCAAGAAGCGGTACTTGGGAACTGCTCCTTTCTGCAATCAATGCAATGGCCATCATCCAAATCAAGCACCTTGTTTCAAATGTACCCACTGCGGGCGATGGGGACATTTGGTTAACATGTGCCGCTTTGTCATCCAAAACAAAGCTGTTGCAGGTCCTACTGTTGCTCGAGCACCATACGAAGGGACAGCCCCTTTGTGCCATCAATGTAACCTCCATCACCATGCTAGTGTCAAATGCCAAATATGCTTCAAGTGTGGACTTGTAGGTCATTTGGCAGGAGACTGTCATTCAGTCGCTAGGTTAAACCAAACTATTCAGAACCCTGTTCAACTTCAAGCAAATCCAGCACAAGCTCGTTTTCCTCTTGGAACCTGCTACTTCTATGACGAGACAAGTCATTTCAGGGACGAATACCCAATGTTTGTCAATGCAAATGTGACCCACGGATGAGCATTGGGCTGATTAGAAGAAGCTGTTGCTTGAAATTATTGGAAACTTATGCTTTTGTTGAACTCTGAAACAACCTGTTTGGTTTATAAATAAATCGTTATTTACAATTTTGATGTACAAGTGTAGTTACATGTGTGTATGGCATACCCCTATAATATCTACACCAAAGAACTGTGTTCTTTACAAACTACTCTTGTAAGTTCTCCCATTCATGTGATCGCCCATGATTTCCTCAAAAATTCTAAGTACTCGTTTCAAGAAACGAAATACCGAATATAAGTGACATTTTGAGTAATCACTTTAAATCCTTGGTTAGATAACTAAGAGTATTTTTCGATCTTATACCCAAACTCCAAATTCTGCTTCATATGTCGCCTTGGCATAGCTAGCACCTCAACTTCATGAGGATTCTACCTCATGTATCGACTTAAGCACGTCTAGTGCAAGGTTTCGAAGTATTCCCTGCTATTCGAATTTTGAAATCCATATAGGATCCTTTAGATCCATGTGAATGATTATCGCTCAAATCGGAAACCTTGATTGGATTCTTTGTACGCCTTAATACGTACAATTCAATAACGACGAGCCAAATTCCTATCAAGATCTCTCTATCTTCATAGTTAGATTTTTGAAGATGTTTAAAGCGCCAAATGAAATCCACGGATTGGATTCCTGGTGTGCTTTAAACACCCGTGTCCAAAGATAACAAATTAAAGGTCAAGTTAAACGATTATGTGATTATGTGTTTCTTTTATGTTTTTGTGTAATCCGAGTTATTCAAATCCTTGTAGAACCTTCCATATCTTCATATGAGGGATTCATAGTAGGATATCCAAAGGTACTACCTTAAATCCTTAATGGGCTTCTACTGGTAGTTAAGACCCTTGGATTTTAAAGTACCATTCCTTAATTCGAAAAGAGACCCTTTGGGTGGTCTAGTAAAAAGATTGATTCAAATATGGTTAGGAATGACATGTGATGATATAGTTGGAAAGACTCCTTGGGGGTCTGTTTTAAAAGATCATTAATTGATCTAGAGGACTCTATGGTGGTCTAGTCACACTCATCACAGGTTTGTTTATCGGGTTTTCCCCTACACATTATAGAATACACTGTGTGGACTATGCAAGGAATTACGTAATTATGGACGCGTACATAATTATGAAATTCAGTGCACAAAAAAAAAGCCACAATAAGATTTATCATGTGTAAGAACCGATAGTGACAACAATAACGGAATGTGAACAATGTAATGGAGGTACGGTGGACGCACCAATGACGCTTCATATACTTGTATATAAGTGTCCCTCTTACATTGCAAGCATAATGATATTAAAGTTACTAGAAGTTCATAACCCTAACCGGTGCTGTCTTATCTTTTCGAATTCATGTTTCGAAATGCCTAACTTGTCTCAAAGTCAAGGCTGAACATCAACGACCTTCTGGTTTGTTTGTACAACCAGAGATACCGGTTTGGAAGTGGGAGAACGTTGCTATGTATCTCATCACTAAATTACCGTGTACATCTAAAGGTCACGATGCTATATGAGTTGTTATCGATCGATTAACGAAGACAGTTCATTTTGTTCCGACTCACGAAGATCTATCTGCTAATAATCTTGCAAAGATTTATGTTGATGAGATTGTATCTCGACATGGTGTTCCTTTGGACATCATATCTAATCGTGATGCTCAATCGTTCTCACAAATTTCCTCTAGTTAAAATTTCGGGACGAAATTTCCTGAAGTAGGGGAGACTGTGACATCTGTGCCTCCACGGCCATCAAACAAATACCAAATCAATGAAATATTGTATTTCTTACTTGGGATTTGTATAAATATGTGTATCATTTGCACATATCAATTCTCGTTCGATTTCAAGCTCTAAATCGCTTTCTGGAAAGTTATACGCGAACTGATGCGCAAACGCAATCAGTTTAGCACAACAAACACTCTGGAATAGTGACATAGGCTTAACATACCTTAAATAACCTTTACATAACTTAGAAATAAGTTTTGGATGGTTTGGTATGCCGAAATCAAGTCTATTCGCTTACAGGGACTAAATTCGACAAACTACGAAAGTATGTCAATTTGAACTGTAACGAACATTCCGGAACTTGATCATAAGTTAAACATACCCTAAATAACCTTTACATAGCTTATAAATAGGCTTTGAAGGGTTCGGTATGCTAAAATAAACTTTATTGATCAATAGGGACTAAAAGCGTCAAAAAGTGCACAAGTTTACATTTTCGCGCATATCTTACGTTCTGAATACATACGGACATCCAAAAATTTATGTAAGCATTAAAATATTATGTTTTAGTGTTTGGCATAATAAAAATCCATTCGTCGCGCAATTTGGATCGTTTTTGCGTTCGTTACGACTTCCGTCGTAATTAACCGAACAACGCAACCGTACGACCAAACGAACCGACATCCGAGATATTTTTGAGCATATTTTGAATTCCCTATACTTTAACTTCATTTTAGAGCCTTGAAATGAGGTTAACGGGGCTTAAACGTGTCAAAAATGAGCCGAAATGCAAGTTTTACAAGTTCAGGGGCTAAACTGTCATTTTATGAAAGTGCTGGTCTGCAAGTCCCTTACGGACCGTATGGGAATGTGCTTACGGTTCGTAAGCAGTCCCCAGATCAGCGGAAATGTAGAAACATTGAATCTGGTCCATTCCACCTGTTCCAATGGTTTTTACCCCTTGAATTGCACACTATGGGCTGGTATTTGATGTCCCCATGGTATTCAAAACCTTGTGCCCAAGTGTATGGTCTAGATCATTCCTTCTTTTCCAAGAAACGATTCTAACGGTTGTGGATTTCCTATAAATACCCAACCCCCACTTCATTCATTCCCACATTTGATATGAGTTTTTCTCTAAGTGGTTGTGTTTGTGCACTTCCTACCTGAGATTACTTGGAATCAAACCTTGCGGGGACCTTCTGTAAGTATTCTTTCGCGTTTATCGTTCGTTTTAGCGTTAAAGTCAAACTGTGTTTTACTTTCTGCTTTGACCAGTTTATGGTCAACGCGAAGTTCGTTTGAACTTCATAACGTGAGCGTAATCACGATGGTTATAGTCTCTAGTAACTATACCTACTGATTACCGCGTTATTTAGGCTCAGTGACGAGTCGTGGCTTCGGCCAGAATGCGTTTTCTCGCGTATTTTGTAACCAAGCTACTTTTAGGTATCAAAACCGTTTGTTTTGATACCAAACCTGTTTTCTAACTTAACTAAACATGTTTTTGACATGTTTAGCTCGTCACTTTTTAGTTTAGTGCTTGTGTAGAGTCGTAAGTCAAGCGGACTAAACACCCGCTTAGACTTTCGAACACGACCCGTTTGGTCGATCATTAGGATCCGACCAAACATGTTTGGTGACCATAGTAGAGTAGGGAATAACCTTCCGAGGTTATACCTTATGGTCACTTAGGTTTAATAAGTCGCATGATAGGTAGTTATATGCCTTTAGTAAATTACCAAAATACCCTTTTCATACATAATTGGTAATTAAGCATATGTAACCTAAACTTTTGACACATAACTAATTATGTAACATAATTAAACATGTATGGGCATATAATACTTGTCACAGGACTAGTTAGACGTCTCGAACGCGCTTTTGCGTGCACGGCGCGTTAAAGTAGCGTAAGCTACCTTAATGGGTCGCGATGGGTCGAAAGCACTTAGGTTAGGTTTCAATTTAGTATGTAGGCATTGTTAAATCATGTCATATGAGTTCCAATAACTCATTTGGTTTACAAGACCTCATCCTATCCGATCCTCCAACTTAGGTCCGGTTTATTTATATAGTTATTAGGTTGCCGATTGACTCCGTGCTCCTTCTAGCTTTGCTTGGTTGTTGTTCAAAGACCACTAAGCATTCTCAGGCGAGTACATAGTTCCCCTATTTTACTGTTTTCGATTGTTTTGGGGTGATCCATATGTGTTAAATGATTTCAACGTTTAAACGATGTTTTTTTAAAAAACGATTAAGATGGTTTATATTAAAACTAATAACGATTTTGATAATATGAACAAGCTTGTTGGTTGTAATTACATAACGAATAATATCCATTAATTTTGGCCAAACCAACCAGTATTAGGTTATGGTACCATAGGATCTGACAAATCCCGCTATCAGACTACACCCATGGTTATGTGTGGGTTAGGTGGGTAGCGATCGAATCTGTAATTGTTAACTTACCCTTTGGTGGTTAGTTAATGCGAGATGATTGTTAACTTACCCGTTGGTGGTTAGTTAATGCGAGATTGGCGATAGGCGAGTCACGAAGGTTTGGATATTATTAGCGAGGCGACCAAAAGTAGTTTTCACAAATTAAAACGAGGATGATATAAACGATTTTAAACGAGTTAACGATTTTGAAACGATCTTAACGAGTTAAACGATTTGGGTAAACGATTGGTTTTTGGTTAGTGTTTAGATAACGAGACGGGTGTAATATGGTGAAAACATGGTAGATACGCCGCTAGTACTTCTTATATATAAGTGTTTTCAACATATTACATACCGTGGCGTTATTTAGTTCACTTGGGTAGACGATTTTGAGACGATGTCACACAAACGAGGTTTTTGAAATGATATAAACCATACGAGTTTTGTTAACGAGTTTTTACGAGATTTTTACAAATTGATTTAACTAAATGTTTTGGGTTAAGAATCATGGCTATGAGATTTTATAACAAACTATAACCAATTTGATTTGAGTTGGTTATTTATGTTGTAATACACTTTTCAAAACAAGGTATGTATTTTGACTCTTGGGGTCTAACGAGGTACTACAACATATAAACTAGCCATGAATCCGACACTCTCATAAAACCTATATACTCGCCAGCATTTCTTTGCTGACTTTGTTTTCACATATGTTTCAGGTAATGTTGATTGATAGGATGCACTCACATAGGACTGGACAAGGCCTTAGTGACTTAATAACAATGATAGACTATGTTTAACTTATTTGTTAGATTTCAAGACGATGTAAATGTTTAATGTTTAATAAAACGAAACTTCAAATTTCCGTGTGTTTGAAACAATGATTCTGTTACAACACTCCCCGATGTTTCCGCCACGTTTTGTTGTTTTAACGTGGTCGGGGTGTGACAGGCGCCACCCCCGCCAAGTCATCAACTATAGCGCCCCGGGGCGCTATACCTCAACACCCAGGGATTTAAATGGGGGCGCTATAGGAGGGGCTCCATCATGTTAACGCCAAAAATGAAAGGTTCAGGTGGGATCCACTAGATTTAATCCAACAAAATTTTTTTTTAATTTTGTTTAATAGGAAGCTTCATCCACACCATGCAAATTAAAGGGAGCTCCATCCATACCATGAATCCTACGTGTCGCTTACATAGCCTAATAAAGTCCCTAGGGGGCTCCAACCACACCCTCCAGTCTTAGCAGTTATTTTCATGCATGTTCATAGCACAATGCCTTGGCTATTAAAGGGTGTGTATGTATTTATTATAATTTCATTACTAGTTATAGCATTGATTAGCATTTATTAGAGCTTTCAATATAAAGCCAGTTTAGAGTAGAGAACTGTGACAGCCGCATAAGCACTTGTATCTTTTGTTTTACATGTAATGCATATGGGTGGAGGGTATAAGGAGCGGTGAGTGGTGCGGTGAGTTGGAGTCACCGATCGGTGACCACCCCCACCTGTTTGAGTTATGCGGTGAGTTGGAGAGAGTGAACAAAAATCGGTGATTGTTCACCGATATGATTGAGAGGAGAGGAGAGAGGATCACTCAACCAATTAAGGTTTTTTTTCATTTTATTTTAATTGGGGGGGGGGGTGTTTGACCATACCTAGTGATTGAGTGTAAAATGGGGAGTAGAATGGGGAGTTGACATGGCATAATATTATTGAGTAGGATTTCACTCAAACACCCTAGGGTGATTGACTATACCCTCCACCCTAAGACGGTTATGTAACCACCTACCCCATTCTCTTTCTAACTCTAATTATATTTGTCAAGCAATACGTGCAAGTACATAATGCGATTCTTGCGGTTATATACTTAAAATTTGCTATGCAATGAACGTGTCCCTAAATAGTCCGTATTAATTGTTAGGATTGAAACACTCGATTAAAAGGTTTCTTTATATTTAATTTATACTACTAGTTTTAACTATGGGTGGCAATAAAAACCCAAACATGATATTTTTGGTTATTTTGGGCCTTTTTTAAAAAGTAAATAAGTTAGAATGGGCTGGGGATTTATTTAAGATGGGTTAGGATGGGTTTTAAAATACCCATCTAAATTTTAAGATGGGTCAGAATGGGTTTTTACTCTCTCACCCTAAAACACGCATTAGACTTGAATGGGAACGGTACGTACTATCTCTCAAACCTCGTCATCAGATCCCTAAATCACCATCATCATCTGATTTCAAACCTCATCATCAGATCCCTAAATCACCATGATCGTGGATTCAACCCTAAATCACCATCATCATCTGATTTCAAACCAGTGATTATCGTTTCTAATTCTTCCTGTTTTCACCACTAACATCAGAACGGTACGTGTTTCAGTTATTTCGTGTTGTGTGAATTTGTTGTTGCTGTCATTGTTTTTGTCTGTGTTTCAGTTGTTTCGTGTTGTGGGGAATTTGTTGTTGTTGCTGTCATTGTTTTTGTCTGCTTGATTTTTCTTTTAGGACTTTGAATTTGTGCTTTGACATTGTGTTGGGGCATGCTTTATTTTGGGGGAATTGGATGTGAGGTGACTTCATATGGACTTACTATTCTAACGATTTAGATTTCTACATGAACAAATCTTACCAACTGGCAAGAATGGTCTCACACATTTGATTCAGGTGAAATATTTTAATTTTAATTTTAAACGGGTGAAATATTGGTGTTGTTTTGATCGTTATTCAGGTGGACCCTGTGTTGTTAAAATGTTAGATATTTTAGTGTAATCGGGGATTGACTTGGTGATCAAAGCGAATAATAATACACATCAAGCAAGTTAGGAGGTGCAGGAGTGCACGCTTGTTTGAGTTATTATTATTCGAAGTGTACGGGCGGAGCCCGTACTCTACGGGGGTTCCAAGGGGGCAGCGCCCCTGGGAGCAGGCCAAGGGGCGGCAGAAAATGGCAGAAAATTGCTTTAATAAAAATGTGTCAGAAAATTTTATTTTCTGAATTTTGCCACATTTTCGAAATGTTTGAAACAATGGCAGTTAAATGGCAGTTTTGTCCTAAAAATAGAGTTACCTGCCATTGGGCAGTTACACCCCAAAACCCAATTTCGTATTCAGTTTTTGATCACAATTTTCTGGTTCATCAATTCTCACAAACAACATACACTAGTTCAATTTCTCGAAATCAGAGTTGCATCCGATTGAATTATTCGGGTGAACCACCGAAATAATTTGATCTGAGAGTGATTACATGCCTCTCTGATCATCCGGCAATCTGAAAATTCCCCAACAAAAACGGGGTGATGATGATGGGTTAAGAGCCAAACGTGTGCAGGTCATGAAGGTCGGGTTATTATGTGTTCAAGAGGTCACAAAGCTTCGGCCCAAAATGTCTACGGTCATCATAAAAGTCAATACAAAAAAGTCGACTTCTACTTTTTAATAGTTAGTTGATGTTTAGTTTTTTTTTTTGGTAAAGTTAATGGCTAATTTTGAAACGAACACGAATCCCGTAAGTTTGTTAATTGATATCTGATCGGACACTTCAGTAGTAAGTCCTCAGCTGGATGTCACCTGATCGGACAGCATGTTCGATCGGGTAGCACTCCAATACGTCGAACGAGTTGAAAATCGATTAAGGGTTGAAGCATAGTATCTCATGATCCGATGAGTAATGTTATCGAACAGCTCGTTCGATCGAACATCACTTCGTTCAATACTATACATCATGAATTTGTCAAAGTGTGGGGCCATGTGCTAGCCGATCGGCTGGCCTGGTCGATCGGCTGACATGTCCGATCGGTTGGGCTGTTCGTTCGAACAGCCTGTCCGATCGGTCAGCATCCTGACCTGGTCGGCCTGTTTGTCTAACACTTGGCTGTTCTGATTGTTTGACGTTATATCGAGGTAGGTTGACAACGAGATGAACCATGGAACCTTCGTTCTTACTTGTTTCCCCTGCTCGGACAGGAATCACCCAAGTCCGGCCGGTGAACGGTTCGGAACGGAGTTTATAGGTTTAACCCGAAATCGGTGAATCTCGTAGATAGAATCCGAATCTTGAACCACTTGACCATTAGAATGATTGGTGAGTTGGCTCAAGTTCCGTTTCTACCGGTTTGAAGGCATTGAGTGTAAAAGAGTTGAAAGAAAGTTGGAAAATCCATCTTTCAATCCTTCACACTATGTAAATGTTCAGATCTGTGGTAGATCTTAATGTTTTTATATGGAAATCGGCTAGATCCAAGTGATTCTTGGTGGATTGAGGCCAAAACATGAAGTTCTTGAAGAACACCATGATGACATCATCCTAGAATGCTTAGATCTTGATGATTTCACGGTTAGAAATCAAGATTTGAAAGATAGAAAGGTGTAGGAGTGTGTATTGATCAAGAAAGTACAAGATTTAGGATGAAAACTTACCGAAATCGGAAGAAATCTAAGAAAAGAAGGGGAGCACGAGCTGGTCGGTCAGAGGGTTTCCAAAAGTGGAAAGAATGACAATGACAGGCCTATTTATAGGCTTCCCAAAGAGGAAAGGGCTGGCCGATCGGCCAGGCATCCCGATCGGACAGCCTGCTCGATCGGACAGTCTGTCCGATCGGCTGGGCTATTCAATCGGCTAAGAGCCTAATCGATCCACAGCCTGTTTCGAGTGTTCGGCGTGACGATTTTTGATATTTCGATTTCGATTGAGGACGATACGCGTACAATAGAGTTTCCTATTCAAATTACTTTTAATCCCAACCACTATATCTACATACAAGCATCTACATTCCATATTCGATTTCGATTGCGTTCGATTGAGTTTCGAGTTTCGATTCGATTGATCACCACACATAGCATAAAGTAAACACGCACAAGTAACACATAAGGCACGCACACACGTAATATAACACCAAATTCGCATAGTTCGAGTTTCGAGTTCGGTTGATGATTCGATTAGCTTGATTATTGATTGGTTAACTTTATCGCATTGTTACTTCCTACTATTCACAGTCGAACAGCGTTTCGCGTCGATTAAACATTCGATTACTTCGATTCCTTGGATTGACAACACTTACTCCACATAATACGAAACATAAAATAGACTATTTACAGTCAAGAAGTCAAACTTGACTTGGACTTTGACTTTGACTTTGACATTCGAAAACACGAGGTGTTACATAACCAAAACACGGACGTACATGTTATGATAGAGAAATATTCGACTTAGTGCCCCGCAACGCGGGCGGGGCAAACCCCTAGTTATAAACATTTATACCTAGTGAAGCAAATTACAGTTGTGTCCTTAGGTCCTGAACAAAACACACAGGAGGAGATAAAGATCATGTTTTTTTGACCTGCAGATGTGAATAAGTCACTAAATATGGTTGACTTTTTTTTATATATATATATATTTGTTTGTTAGACTGTAAGCTTGTAGCCCCTTGCAAATCTTGGAAATTGATGTATTGATCAACTAAACCTTTTTTTTAATTTTTTTGATTTTTATAATTTTTTTTGATTTTTTATATGTTTTTTTTTAATTTTTAAAATTTTTTAATTTTTTTTATTTATTTATATTTCTAGCCCATCATGCCAGTGGCGGACCCAGAATTTTTTTTCATGGGGTCCGAAATTTTTTTTCATATATATATATGCATGCATTTTGCCTGGGCCGGGTCGGCTCGAATCGGGTCAGATCATATAAAAAATCCATCAAACCAAATTTTATTTAATCAATAAAAGTACACCAAACGTTATTATAAGTTATAACAAACCCACATAATAAAACGTAGTTGTTTAGTTTGAGTTTTCTATCTATAATAATAATAAATAATTAAATATTAATAATAAAATTATGAAAAACCAAAAATAATAAATCCTAAACTAAATCATATATATTAACTTTAATAATCAATGATGTAAGTGTGTACGACAAAAATAAGATACTACATATAAACTAAAATACTAAATCAATAAACAAGCAATAACTATAATCAATAAGAAAAGATAAAAGCAAAAATGACCAGTTCCCATGCAACACACTGTTGGGTTTGGGTGTTTTGTTTTAAAGCAAAAGCCCACAACCATTCCATCCTGTTTTAAAAAGTCAAAGTCAAACACAAATATCACACCGTTTCATTCTCTTTTCTCTATTCTCAGTCGCCTTTTGAGTTATCGGAGCACTTCGTCGGACCATCCTTGCACCGCCACCGGCCACCAATGATGTAGATCTGGGGAGTTTACACAGTTCCGACATGTTCAAGGGGTGCGATTACAAAATTCCAAGGGGGGCGATCGAGATTTTACCGGACGTATAACACTAAAAAAAGGAAATTTAAGGGGTGCGGCCGCCCACCCACACATACTAGTAGGTCCGCCCCTGCATCATGCCCAAATCCATCTTGATAAAAACCCATCTTGACCTAAACCCATCCTAACCCATTTCTTAATAAACTCATTCTAACCTAAACCCATTCTAACCCATACCCATCCTAGCCCATAACCCAAACCTACCCAACCCACCCATTTTGCCACCTCTAGTTTTAACTACCTCTATTGATTAACAAATAAAATTACTCACTCGTGTGTCACCATGCATATGTCGTCATAACGCATGCTATTAAAATCAAAGAACGCGACACCTAAATACCTGCAACCTCATTGACATCAACGCCTCCAAGCAGCTGCTCCTTCCACCTCCTCAAGCTCTCATCATCCTGAAACAGCACACACAATTAGATGTCCCAATACCGACATTTACTTATGAATAGTTTGATTTAGGTTGCATTTTATTTGTAACTGGTCAAATATAGAAGTTCCAAAATGGACGCTTCGTAGGGTAAACTTAACATTGACCCATTACCCAACCAGTCTTACCACCTCTACACATAATCTAGAACATAAAAATATAATAAAATGTTTTGTTTTTTTTGGAGTTAAATGCCATTTTAGTTCCTATGGTTTGGGCCATTTTGTCAGTTTAGTCCAAATGTTTCATTTTTCTCCTGTGGGTCCAAAAAGGTTTCACCGTTGCCATTTTAGTCCACTGGGTTAACTTCATCCCTTTTTCTGTTAACCAGAAGAGCAATTCAGTCATTTTATATATAATTCTATTAACTAGAAAGACAATTCGGCCATATAAAATGACCGAATCGCCCTTCTCGTTAACAGAAATAATGGATGAAGTTAATCAAGTGGACTAAAATGGCAACGGTGAAACCTTTTTGGACCCACAGGAGAAAAATGAAACCTTTGAACTAAACTGGCAAAATAGCCCAAACTACAGGGACTAAAATGACATTTAACTCTTTTTTTTTTTTGGGAACAAGAAGCTAATAACCTTATCCTTTTCAAGATGCTCTCTAATGCTCATCTTGGGGCCCAATTCTATATGGGCCTCTTCATCTTCATCAGTTGCATAAAAAGAGCTTTCACTAGGCTCTGTACTAGGAACCCCTCCAGATTCAGAGGCATCATCTTTTGCATCATTTTTATCATCACCCATCTTGTTTTGGGATCTCAGAACAATGTGAAATCTTAAAGAACACCCACAAAAAATATGATCATTAAATAGTTAGTTAAAATATAATGAAACAACATATTTATAAAAACAAATCAGTCAAAAAATTTTTGCAAGAAATTCAAAACCCAATTGAAAAACACAAGACAAACTTGGATATGTCGAAAAGATTGCTAAAGGGTGTTTGGATTCGTGTTTAAATTAATTATATTGTGATAATAAACTTTGAGTGTATAGGTAAGGTTGTGTGTAGCGGTTGAGCCCCTTCACGCCCCACCTTCAAATAGAGGCAAAACAAAAAGAACAGATCCCCCCCCCCCTCCGCGGCACCCTCGTTATGGACTCATGGAAAGGGAGGAAGCCCCTTGGGTGGTGACGTGGAAGGCTTTCACAACCAGTCTAAAAGTAATCAAACGATGTTAAAGGTGCTATAATATTATTCTTTGTTTGCCAAAAAGAAGTGACTAATATTATGATTTTCAGATTATTTGTGATCGAAGTATAAAGTTTCAAGAAAGATTGAAATGATGAGTACAAGGAATCTATTCTTTGAAAATACCAATCAATGGCTACAATGAGATGAACAATAAAGATTAAATATCCTCTCAAAACTTGCATAACATCATATATACTTGGCGAAACTCAATATCAAATATAACCGAATTCTCACTTCCCTTAAAACTTACATTATATAGCATGAGAGTTTGAAGTATAAGAAAAAGAGGGTAAAATCGTCATATTATAAATTTATTTGATGAAGCGGGTAAATTTTAAACTTTAACGACAAAAATGTGTATATTATAACTCTAAAGATCAAATATTTTATCGTACAAAAGTTACGAATGGAATGGAAAGAGTAAAGTGCCCGGATAGTCCCTGTGGTTTACCCAGATTTCACTTATAGTCCCTATATTTTTAAAATTACAGCTATAGTCCTCAAGTTTTGCAAATTCGTTCCCGGATGGTCCCTAACGTAAATGAGGGTTAGTTTTCTCAGTTAAGTGGATGTGAAATGACAAAAATACCCTTATCATTATAAAATAACAATTAAATCAATAAAAGAGTTAATATATAATTTAGGTGTGCACCCCGATCCCCCTAACCACCCCTCGGCATGGATGGCGGTGTATCACCCCTCGGCAAAACACCTCCCCGATGGGGATTTCGGTGTGCACCCCGATCCCCCTAACCACCGCCTCCACCCTCTGCACAACCACCTGCAAATCCACACTCCCCCATATGACACCTCATCCATCCCACAATAATCTCATCTTACCAACAACACAAAACATACACCAGCCATTCATACACCCACATTCATTCCCTTTTCACTAATTTGTTAGTTTCTGACGGAATCGTTTTATTGTGTTGATCGCCTCTTCTCTTGTCGCTCAACTCTCCGTTCGCCGGAACTTTCTACCGGAATCCAGAGGCTCAAAGTTAAACATCAATTCATTCCGCGTCTGGATCTATCAGATTGAGATCGAAGTTCGGCCATCGAGGTGGACGGATCGTCAATGAAGCACAGGAAGCACCAGTACAAGGTTAGAATTGTTTTATTATGTTGATTTTTATGAAATTTGTGCTAATTTCGGTTATCTTATGCATTCTAGACCTTCTGTAGCGAGCAGGACTCTCGAATCTGAACCAGGTGAAGGTAACCGATTGGCTCTCGTGATCGAACATTGATAACAACTTTTTATTAGTGTGAATGGGCATGAATTGTTGTTAATTGGGGGTGCTGTTCAAATTGAGCATATGCGTTTTGGTCTTGTTGTGAAAAGATTCAATCTTTGTGGGGTGATTTGATAATATCCATGACTTTACTGCAAGTTTGGGTTTTTGTGGTAGTTGATTTTGGGGTGATGATGTTGGAGAAAGAGTGCTGGTTTTAATGGTCGAAATGGAGAAGAAAGGGTGGTGATGTGTGTTTGTGGATGGATAGGTGGGGCACACCGCACATGTATATTTTAATCTTGAGTAAACTTTCGTTTTACTCTCTGATGTTTTGGTTTTGTTGCCAGTTTGCTCCCTGCAGGGAGCAAAATGGAAACACAAACAATTTAGGTGGAGTTAGAGGCGGGGAGCAAACTGGCAAAAAAACCGAAACATCAGGGAGCAAAATGGCTATTTTTAAAGGTTTGGAGCAAAACCGTTAAAGTGACCAAACCACAGGGAGCAAAATGGAAGTTTACTCTTTAATCTTTTAATGTTTTATATGTTAGTTTTTTAATATAAAGGGTAATTTGGTCATTTCATACTCACTTAACATCAAAAACTAATCCCCATCTACGTCAGGGGCCATCCGAGAACGAATTTGCAAAACCTGAGGACTATAGCTGTAATTTTAAAAATGTAGTGACTATAGGTGAAATCTGAGTAAACCAATGGGACTATCCGGGCACTTTTCTCTAATTTGATGGTATGAATGTGAATGCTCTTATTTCACCTTCTTTCTCTTTGCCTCATACTACAAAGGTGCGTATATATGTTCCTTATAACTGATTATGCTTTTGTGTTTCATATTGTTTGGTGTTAATTTGTGCAGTTTGTGAAAAATGTATTGGGGTTTTCATTTTGAGGGAAACTTTGCAGACGAAATTGGCAGGATGCATTTGATTGTGGTTTATTTGACTGACGTGGTGGTGGTGTGTTTCAGAAATGAATTGATCTTTGTAGTGGGTTTAGGATTAGGGTTTAGTGGTGTGACCTGAGAGGCTGAGAAAAAGTTGGTGCGTTTTTCGTGTTAAGATGGGGACCGTAAAAGGTTTGATAGGGGTTTAGGTTAAAAACCAGCGACAGTTTAGACAACCATTGTTTTTGTTTCACCTCTTGAAAGTAATTTCAAGGTTTACCTGTGTATATGTATAAAACTATGATGTTTTATTCTGTTTTAAGGTTTAGTTAACAAATGACAATTGATGTAATGTTCAATGGATAGCTGTACCTGTGCGTTATTTGAGGGTATTGAACCGTGTCACTTGAAGTTTTAGAAAAGCACAAAATAAACTTTTGGTATTTTTCATGTATAGAATTAAGTTGTTAATTATTACTGCATAGCAGAAGGATTCAAACTTGTTGATCACTTGATCAGACCTTTTTAGAGTTCCTTAAGGTTTTGTTTAATAACAAGGATTAGTTTTAATATGAGTTGCATCCGAAATAGCTTGCAAAATTACTGTTAATGTGTTATCGTATGTTGTAGTCTTCTAAGGGAAGGCAAAGATAGTAAGCATTGGATTGGGTCGCAGTCTCCACAACTCATGAGTTAAGCATAGTTATCAACTGCGTCCATAGCGGACGCTATCGTGAATAGCATAGCGACGCGGCCATATGCCGCTACAAGGTACTATGCGACCAAATAGTGACGTCCGACGGCAGATTCCGACGCCGGTGCTGCAACTTCTGCTGCATTACTTACATAACTTTTAAGGGTTATGGCCGATAATCTTGTGATATTTTAATTTTTGCAATCTGTTTCTGTTCTAGATGTCAATTTAAAATTTTCAGGAAGTTAATGCTGTTTTTGGTCATTACAGTTTTACTGAGTGTTATATATCACATATGTGTGTGATGTGAGTACATAAATCATGAGGGAGAAGTGAACAGGGCTCGTTATATGCCTCAAAACCCGTTCATGATTGCCACTAAAACAATCAGTGAAGCAGTTTATGTATTTGATTATATATAGCAAGCACCCGTCTCTAGATGGAGAATGCAGTCCTGAATTGAGATCGCGGGGCCACAAAACTGAAGGATATGGCTTATCATCGAGCAAGTTTAAGCAGGGCCATTTGCTTAGCGGTTCTGATGATGCTCAAATTTGCTTATGGGACACCAACGCAACTCTCAAAAATAAGTCTTTGGATGCTATGCAAATATATAAGGTTCATGATGGTGTTGTAGAAGATGTCGCATGGCATTTAAGGCATGAATATTTGTTTGGTTCATGTAGGGATGACCGATACTTGCACATATCGGATCTCCGGTCTCCGTCAGTTACGAAACCTGTCCAAAGTGAGGTAGGCACAACATTTCATCATTATGAAAGTGATTATGCAATATCAGATTTTCGTTTTTGAACTTTTTTGGGTAGGTTAACTGCTTAGCTTTCAACCCTTTTCATGAATGGGTTGTAGCAACCGGGTCAACAGACAAGAAGACCGTGAAGTTGTTTGACTTGCGAAAGCTCCAAACGCATCTCCATAGTTTTGATTTTCACAAGTAGGAGTTCTTTCATACATTTTATTTGAAGCGTCTTTTTTCATTCTACAACGTCAGTTGAATTGTTATATTGTGTTACCTTATAAGGAGGAGGTGGTTCAAGTTGGATGGAATCCATAGAATGAGTTGATTTTATCTTCTTGTTGTGCTGGTAGGAGACTCCTGGTGTGGGATCTTAACAGGTATGCATTTCAATTGTTCATTATATTGCAATTGTATTTTATGTTTATTTTAATTAAATTGCTTCTAGATAATGGTGTTTACTTTACTTCCACCTTTTTTTTTTTTTTGCAATTTGCATATGCATAAGATAAATTGTGTGCGTATGTATATGGTTTCACACTTTGTGCTTATAAATATTAAATGTTTGTTTACTATTCTTGTTTGAAAACAGGATTGGCCAGCAACAAACAAACGATGATGCTGTAGATGGGCCACCCGAATTGCTCTTTATCCATGGCGGGCATACAAGTAAAATTTCGGATTTCTCATTTAATCCATGTGATGACTGGGTCGTTGCTAGCGTTGCTGAAGATAATATACTTCAAATTATGGCAGATGGCTGAAAATATCTACCACGTTGGTGGTGCGGCTCGAAGAGGCGGGAGTGAATTTGTTGCTGAAGATAATATACTTCAAATACGAGATTGTGAGGAAACTACAAGAGCGAAAGCATATATGCGGAATGACAGGAGATGGTGTGAACGATGCACCCGCATTGTAACGGGCCGACATTGGTATAGCGGTCGCTGATGCAACAGATGCAGCTCGTGGTTTTGACCAGCAGGGCCATCTTTCAGAGGATGAAAATTACACCATATATGCAGTTTCTATTACCATCCGTATCGTCTTCTGTTTTAATATCATATATATTATCTTGAGGAACAATCAACAAAATTGTTGTAGCTCAGTTGGGTGCATACCTCATGCACAGCATGCGCCAAGTTCGAAACCCAGTAAGGGTAACTGTTTATATATCTCTTTTGACCTGCTAGATATTTTTATTCTTCACCTGCTGCTACGTCTTCCCTTTTTTTGTTGATTGCTCCTCCGTCTTAACCCTCACACACACCATTATACCATGATTACCTGATGATGTATCAGTTGCTCTTGCAGGTTGACATAGCTCGCATCCAAGCGCCGACAACGTTTAAGGTGGAGTTTGTAGCTGGATGAATTATCAACTCCGGTAGAATTATCCAACGGAGTGTATCTTGGCAAGACGCTTGACAGAGCCATATGATGCTGCTTCGCAATGTCTGAACCGCCAATTGAGATAAACAGACACAATAATAGTATTTTAGGCTTCCATTAGCCGTTATTTGTACTCTTAAGTGATTATGTTGAGATAAGTCTGTGTAGTAGATTATTTGTCTATAATCACAGCTTTCATATTGAAAAGATTTAAAAGTTCAAATACAGAATTGAGTTTCGAACATACGTTTAGAATATTATTTATAATTTATAAATGCATTAAATATATAATGTCTTGATTTGGTGGCCTTTTTATTTCTTTTCTTTTATACTTTGGTGTGAACTATAATTTGTTGGCCATTAAAAAACATAATAAACTTATGTTATTACACCAATGTGGTACGCTTATTAGAAACTCCTTTTATTAAGCATGTATTCTTTTTATATCTTCTTGTTCACTCAAGTTTACTGTGCAGGTTATAATTTGCTCTAGATAGAAATGGTTCAGAGCTGAAAAACTCAAAGCTTTGACTTCAAAGTATTATCAAAGTAGAAAGAAACCTCTGCAATGTAATGTTTTCAGAACCGGACCGGAGGTCCACCCGGTCGTCTTACGGGGTCAAAGGTCGGACCGGTCCGACCGGTTCGACCGGATTTAAGACCCGGATTAAATGTTAAGATATATTTTTATAATATTATTTTAATTTAGAATTAATAACATTTAATTAATGTAAATGTATAATATTAATTTTAGTTTTATTTTAATAGAGTAAAAGGTGAAGTTCAAATCAAGACCTATTTTTACTTTTTCTGACTTGTTCACCAAACCCTATTCAAACAATAGTTCTTTCTCTTTCTCCTTCATTTACACAACGAACCAACAGCTGCAACTCCAATTTTCTTCTCTCAAATTTCATTTTCTTCTCTCAAGCTTCATTGGAACAACTACATCCCATATCTCATTTTTATCCACCGACAAGGACAAACGGCACATACCAGTCGCCGGAGTTAAAGACCGCCGCTGCCGGTGTTAAAGACCGCTGCTGCCGGAGTTAAGGACCGCCGCCGCACCACCTCACTGGTCGGAATACTCTATAGTCTACACATTCTACTTTCTTTTCTTTTAACCTTATATACTACTGAAGTGATTTATTCTATTATTTTATTAAAAAAAATAACCTGACCGGCCCGACCCTACGCGACCCACCGGCCCAACCGCCGGCCCGCCGGCCCGATCTCCGGCCTGATGTTGGAACGGTTTTATGGCCTGAACCGGCCCGGATGAAGCCCCGGATCCCGGCCGGACCGGTCCGACCGGCCGGCCCGGTCCGGTTTTCAAAACATTGGTGCAATGTACTATTAAAGTGAACCTACACAAACCAACCACTATACCTATACCGAGAACCATATTCACTTAAAGTGGGATGTGTGGGATATAATAATTATTTGTGCTTCTGATGTTTTATAAATTTGGATAGTCATTAAGACATGCGCATATATTTATATTTATATCTACGCAAGCATGTCTATATTCTTTAGGATTTATTTCGGTTAACGTTCAGTTACGAGACACCCTTAACCATATTCATAATCATAACCGATTTATCTGTTAATCAAACAAACCTTAACAATAACCTTCGGTTAATTTGGTTTGGTTACCGGCTAATTTTGGTTAGAAAACTTGATTGTATCATAACGTAGTTAAACCGTGCATTGTAGTCTCTAATCTCATCATGTATGTTCCCATGTCATCGCTTGTGCCTTCGCCTGTCCAACCAAGTACCACCGTTATTTGAATTCCATCACTTCACCCGTCCAACCAAGTACCACTGTTATCCGAGATTCACCATCATAACCTTGACTACAAGAGATACACAGGAAGATTAATAGTGTTTTTGAGAAAGCTAAGTGTTGATTATATCTATAAACCCATTGGTCAAAATATAGATCCTAATCATGTTTATTCAATGATAACGTAAATATAGATACCAAGTTAGAGACACTTGCTTGTGGGAGTGGTCATCTTTGAAGACGAAGATAAGGCCATGATTCCCGTTATGGTACCTTGGGTTGATGGATCACCTTAGAGAGAATTTTAGTATTGGTGTTCTACAAGTTGTTCATCTCATATGATCAATATATATTTAACATCAAAATGAATGATGATCATGAATAGTGATCAGTTATGAAAACTCTTTACATTCTCTATTAAAGGTACCTAAAGGGAAATCGTAATTGCCCCTTAAACTAATCAATAATTACAATTACTACCATCAAGTAATTGTCGGGGACTATTTATGTCATATTGGTAATGTTACCAAATGATCCGTAAGGCCACATCAACGGGTTATTTCTAACAGTCTCCCACTTGGCCAAGTGATCATTTGTGATAAGTACAAGTAAGTTTGGCCAAATTAAAACATTAATCAATGTTTCAAATTGAAATTGCAACAGAATAATACAATCATTGAGTTATTGTCAACTCAAGAACCCCATTAATCATGTTACAACCCCAAATCAAAACATACGTAAATTTAAGACCAAAATGACTAAGGTAAGCCCTTTGAAATTAGTTTGTATAATTCTTGTCTATACGTCATCAGGTGCACATACGTATTTATAGAAAAGCAAATTGTATAATTGAGGAAAAAATAATAACTAATCATTCATATGTACGATATGCTATTATGTAAGGCCTTTAGTAAAACCCGTCTTTATTATGAGCTCTTAAAAAGACTTTGGGTGTAGACCTTGGTTATCGGATCCGCAAGCATATCATGAATGTAAATGTATTCGACATAAATATTTAGTTTCCTCTTCTTGTTCACAAACGAACAATAACTTTGTATCGAAGTTTAATGCAGCACCTCTCGAACTGTTACTGTTCGAGGAAATAAGGTAGCTGACTTTTCACAATAAGTCTTCAATATAGTATTTATATGGAGTTAATAAGTTTATGAGTCTACTAATAAAATTTCAACAACATTTAGTGACAATTGCGTTGTTAATTAACAACATATTATGTCATTATAATTTAGGCTGTTGTTAACAGTTTCTTATGACTTCTCCATGAGATAGATTTGTCTGCAGACATAAGGATTACCCCAAATTGACTTTTAGTTTCTTTTTAATATTACTAAATCAAGGTAAGAATAATAACCTCTTCTTATAGTCTTTCTCATTTCTTAAAGATATCGTCCGATGCTTCACAATAATCTAGAGTAGTCTAATGTTCATCAATGTGAGCAATATCTAAACGAGTATAGACTTGAACCTTCGTAAGGCTTCTAATTAATGAAGCATAAGGAAGTAATCTCATTTATCATTTTATCCTCTAAAGGAGAGCTATATTGTTTGTTACACATGCAAGAGCCCGCTTTAGAGTAAAGCTTATAGGACGAAACTAATGTCATGTTAGGTCTATCTCGGTATATTTTGATATCTCTCACGTAAGTGGTATCTCTGAGATTCATTATATCAAAATATATGTGAGAAATTATTTGACTTGTATAACATATACTTATCCAAAAAGTGCTATATATATAAGGACAAGTTTACATTAGTTGCTCCCACTCTTCTTGAGGTAGGTACATAAATCCACTTAATTCTTGATGAAAAGAAAGCATTAAGATTTCATCACATTTTGATGTTTGCCTTAAACCCATACATGGAATTAATCGACTTACAAAGTAAGTGTTCTTGACCTTCAGTTTAGAACTTTCAGGTTGTTTCATGAACATGTAAGTCTTTGTTTAAGGAAAGTTGTTTTAATGTTCATATAATGTAGCTCTAAATGATTATAAGCCACTAGAACAACAATGATCCTCAAAGAAACATTTTGTAAGAAAGGTAAGATGATTCTCTGATAAATAATTCTCTTTTGAGCATAACCTTTAACAATCAATCATACTTTTAGCATCTTAACGTTTGCATTCAGATTTTGTTTAGTGATGAACACCCTTAGGTAATCCAAACAAATCCCAAACGTTAAAATCAAATTTGATAATAACAATTCTTATTCCATTTAGGTAATTGATTGATGCTAATGGCTTAATTAGAGGAAGTAGGACCAGTAAACTTTCCAATATCCATTTCAATTTCAGTCAAGGAGGATACATAATCATCAAAGTTAAACCTAGATGACCTCCGTAGTTGATTATTGGGTTATATTATGAGTTTCAGTTTTATGGATTAACTCTTTTTATGGATTAACTCTTGATTAAGTAGCTATCACTTTCATAATTCTAAGTGTGTGCAAGAGGTGTAATCGGAGTAAAATTTAATAGGTCTCCCCCCCCTGCCTCTTGCACTTTTAGCAAGTCCTGATAAGGACTTTTACTGCTCCCACTGACTTAGAAATCTTTAACAATTTAGCATGCTTATGGTCAACATTAGAAGACCAATAAATACTAAAAGAGAAACAAATTAATGAAGTTACTCATTGTAGTTTCTCTGTTTGAGGACTACAATTTTGGCAAGAAATCTGAGTGTGCCCACGTTTAAGCAACAATGAAACTATTGTTAGAGTAGCAGTATATTCTTAAAGAGAAAAGTTGTGAAGAAGCAATATCTTGTACAAGAGGTGCAAATTGAGGTAATAACAAGTTTTCACTCCACTACCTCTTGCAACTCTCACAAATTAAGATTAAGACACTTAATGCCCCCACTAACCTTTTAGATCTATAGGAATGCTACAAGATAAGTTTCAATGATGTATGTGCTGTGGGAACATGTCATATATGTTAGACTTGATTTCCTTAATGTCCATATGTTATAAAAATTTTGAGGACATATTTAGAAGGAATCATAGTATATATGAAGTAATTTCTTTAATACCTTTATTCATATAAGACATATTAAATAAAAGTAAATATTACGATAAAAGAATTATGTCTCAATATTCCATTTCGGGATAAGTTCCAATGAAATATAACTTCTAAAGGAACTTAATTTATTCCCTTAGCCATTTAAATATTAAGGCTTATAACACATGCTCATAAGTCACTAAGAATGAGATTTGATAATATTTCATCCTTCATTAACCTAGTCATGATTTCTGATGAAATTTGGTCTTAATGGATGGAATTTGTAGGTCTCATTTTTCTTTTGTTAAATTTTTCATTTTTATGATAACAAAAGGTTGTGAAAAAGTGTAGCATCATCTAGTTCTATCTTATAAGGTTTCCATCCAGATTGAGATGACAGATAATATGAGAGTTTAAGATAAGAGTGACTTTGTTTTAACCATGCGAACCTCACAACTATCATAGTGTAGCTTTTATATTGATACTAAATTCTGAATAATCTACAGAATATATAAGGTATCATAAAGCCCAATTATAAAACAATTTATTATGGTTCTTATAGTCTTAACATAAAATTTTGCCACTAACTCTCATATTAATTATTTGTTGATTTCTGGTAAGGAAACACATAGAACTAGAGTCAACCGCTCATGTGTTGGTTAGAATATTTACCATTAGCAGACTTAAATATCAAAAATATCTTACTACTTATCTTAGCTAGCTGTTGAATTATGGATAGTCTCGATGCTCAAGCTGGAAGTAGTAGTTATACACTATCTCTGAATCTTAAAAGTATCCTCCTTTCAGGGTTAGTGGCGGTGAGATGAACAACATCTAATTTTCGAGTTTCATGCATTCCTTTTCCTGTACATATGTTGCTAATCAATACACTCATTTTCCTTTGGTACTCTTGAGTGTTATAGTTGATTCTTAAGGAAACTTATGGTATTAGTGGAAAAGTTATATGTAATGGACCAGAAAAGTGTACTGATTTCCATGTGTAAACCTTTAAATTATGGGTCATGGTATCGTACATCATGATGTATTCACATATGCCACAAACATTCTAGTAAGAATCTATAGTAATGCATGCGTCTTAGTAGTTATTTTGATTCTTTTAAAGATAACAAATTAGTCTTAGGAAATTTAGAATCTAGAATAGATCACATGACAGCAATAATTAAGCTTCTGTAATACTTTTATCAGAAAAGAGCAGTAGGATTGTCATATCTTAAGAGATAATCAACAATCCAATAAGTGCAAATTTTGTAGAAACTCTTTAGTAAGCAAAACATTTTAGGTTTTGAAATTAGAGTTGATGAAATAAATGGGATACAAATTTAAGAAGAAGCTTAGAGTGATTTACATTATGGGGTAATCAACTAAGACGGACACAAATTATTATATTGAAGATATAGTCTACTATAACACCAAAATAACAGACTAACTTAAGGTTCTACCTGAATTTTGGCTTCGCTTTGGCTTTGACCAAAATTCAGACACATTATGAACATACATAAATAACAGATTGTCTTGATGGTCTACATAAATTTGGCTTCGCTTTGGCTTTGACCAAAATTTATGCATTTTGAACATACATAACAGACTGACTTATTGTTATACATGAACTTTGGCTTCGCTTTGACTTTAACCAAAATTCATGTATTATGAACATACGGAATAAAAACCAACAATGTTCTGCCTGAACTTTGGCTTCACTTTGGCTTTGACCAAATTTCAAGCATAATGAATGATATAAATAATAGACCGTCTTTAGTGTTCTACATGAACTCTGGCTTCGCTTTGGCTTTGACCAAAATTCATATATTATGAACACACATAAATATAGACTGTCTCAATGTTCTACATGAACTTTGGCTTCGCTTTGGCTTTGACCAAAATTCATGTATCATGATGAACGTACATAAATAATAAGGTAAAACACATAAATATAACATAACACCTTTGGGCCAGAAATGAAATATTTATGTACATTATGCTAATAATTTATTATGTGTATCATCAAACAATTAGTTGTTGGGTTCATTATCCAACAATACATATAATAACATAAAATGACATAAATTAAAGTTGGGTCATTCGCAAGTTATGGTCATACGAAACCAAATAAAATAAGGCTTCCAAAAGTTAAGACAAGACATGCAAATTCGTATGTCAAATAGGTTTCAAGACATAAGTAAAAAGATTAATTTCGCTTAGTGTAACGAACCCAAAACATAATAGAATCCCATAGAGTCAAATATAGTAACTGTAAGGATTTAGACATAATTTATCTCAGTAGATTTAAAACAAATATATCTCAGTAGATTTAAATCAAATATAGATATTTGCATAAATATAAATCCAAACATTAATTGTATCCTTTAGATGGTTATAATAAAAAGTCTAATCTGAATATACCAAAAGATGTGGCAATCAATTATCCACCTCTTCAAACATAATACAGTAGGAAACGAATTCCTTTCAAATTAAATCATTTACAAGTTAACTAAATTAATTAAAATAACTCAATTATTGCAAATGTGAATACCAGAAGGTTTTATAAACTTATATTGAAGCATTCTCTTCATAGAAAATCAATTTGGAATATCATTATATCACAAAGACAATAATGCCCACAAAAACACACACATCAAGAGTATCATTTGACTTAATTACATTACATGTGGATACATGAACAAAATAATGAAACATTATTTTTTTTTTTTTTTTTTGGGTAAAGGGTTACCCCGGTGATTCTATTAAAATGCAACCGCAAATTAAGTACAAGTAGTGAGGATGTGTTCCACACTAGTTCATATACAGGACATGCCCCATATATGTAAAACAAAAACAAACCAACAACCTATAAAACCCCATATCCTAGTCTACTATACATCATGACTCGACATCTAGTAGACAAAATAATGAAACATTAGAGAAAGCGGTGATATTATTTATGGATGGAATCCCATTCATCGATAATTAAAAATAAAATAAATAGACCTTAATGATTTTAATTTCCATTATAACATAAGAAAGGTTAAACGATTAGAACATCAAAAGTTTTGGAAATATGGATAAGCTTGATTCTATGAAAAACAACTTCTGTAAATAGATCCTTTTTTTATTATATACATTTTGTTCAGCTTCAGTGGCAATATCAACGATGTCATCCTAAATCCAATTAAAATACTATATATTATGTATCAATTTCATGATGCATTAGTGATCCTTTCAGTTTAGTTGCAGAGTATGTCATTTTAAAGAATCTGCCAAAATATCTTGTTCGCCGATTACATTGCAAACAGAAAAAAGTAAACTGAGCATAACAAGATAAAAAGGATCATCAATAAATTTACATAATCGAATGATATAATCAACATTGCTCTGATACCACATATTGATTATATCTATAAACATGGGTCAAAATATAGAACCTAATCTTGTTTATTCAATCATAACGCAAATATAGATACCAAGTTAGAGACACTTACTTGTGGGAGTGGTCATCTTTGAAGACGAAGATAAGGCCATGATTCCCGTTATGGTACCTTGGGTTGATGGATCACCTTGGAGGGAATTTTAGTATTGGTGTTCTACAAGTTGTTCATCTCTTATGATCAATATATATTTAACATCAAAATGAATGATGATCATGAATAGTGATCGGTTATGAAAACTCTTTACATTCTCTATTAAAGGTACCTAAAGGGAAATCATAATTTCCCCTTAAACTAATCAATAATTACAATTACTACCATCAAGTAATTGTCAGGGACTAGTTATGTCATATTGGTAATGTTACCAAATGATCCGTAAGGCTACATTAACGGGTTATTTCTAACACTATGTTGCTTGATTTCTTATTTCAATTGTTTTAAATTTCAAATTGTTTTTTTTGTTGTGCTTTTGAATACCACATTGCATATTCTCGTTGTACAACATCAAGTATCGCGTTACAAGTTGTCACCTCCACAACATCGTGCAGATTATCTATTTTTATCGACACGGCGCTACCGCCTACCAACGCCACTACCACCCCGACCACCGCTGCCGCCACTGCCAACCACTGCCACCCACAACCGCCGCTGCATCGCATGGGTCTCCTACTAGATTGACGTAATCGAGGTAGTGTAGCTTTGTGTAGAGTAGATTTGTTGTTGAAACTTGTAGCTTTGTGAAATTTGAGTACAAGTTTCAACAAGTCTCAGTTCATCGACCGGGTTAAAGTTGAAATTTGAGGTAATGTAGCTTTGTTTAGAGTAGATTTGTTGTTGAAACTTGTGATTTATACTCTGAATATTTCGGTTACATCTGCATTGTGTTGGTGTGTCCAAACTTAGTGAATTGTAGCATATGCCGGTTTAACTTGGTCATATTTAGGAGCTGTCAACATAAACAAGTAATACTTTTCTCACCATCCGAGATAGTTGGATACCGAGACGAATTTAGCTTCCATCATAGTTATTAAAGGCGCGAGGCGCACTCATAGACACCCTTAGAATTACTAACAAGTGTTGTGTTTTCCGTTGCATCACGAATTTGGTTTTGGTTATGGCTCAAAACCAAACCGCCCCGTACATAGCCCTAAACTCACCAACCTAAGTTATATGTTTCCTGCTGCATCGCACGGGTAAACGACTAGTATATATATATGTATATATATACATATCTATACTACATTATAATGTATGAGGCAAGGGCATTTTAAGATACCCAAAAAATAAGAACTTTTCCCCCCTTTATTTATATAAAGACCCCTAAAATGAGGGTAGTTTGGTCTTTTAAACACTATTTATTTTTTAGCCCCTAAACTTATTACACTTAAATCCTTAAGGTTTTAATAAAATTATAGATAATTAGTTACAATTCACACCTCCACAACAAACTTATAATTTTTTTTACTTATTCTTGACATATCTTATAAACTATAATGTTTTAAAAAATCCGAAGGTACCGTGACGACCTACTCATTTTTATAGATGTTTTGATAGTTGTCTTGCTTGGTATTGACGTGCGGATTAAAAGGTACTAGTAGATGATGCCTTAATATACAAGTGATTAAAACCCAACATACTTGGTCATTACCACAGAATGTTTAATAGCTACAAAATGTCAAGTGATTAAATATAGTCAATGCCAAAGAATATTTAATAGCCAATTTTGTATAATTTTGATTGAAATTGCAAGTGAGTGGAAATTTAATAATACAAACAAAATAAATCTATACTAGATTATAATTAAAGGACATTTTAAAATAAGTAATAGTTAAACATTTTCCCTTAACTAACTCCGGGATAAATAATAGTTACACATTTTCACTTAAAAGGTGAGCTACAAGGTTTTTTAGCGGTAGGTTTCGAATTTTAAAATGACTCGAGAGGGTCAAAACGAGAGAGAGAGAGAGAGAGAGAGAGAGAGAGATCTGTAAAACGACGAACTCTCCACAATTCTCTCTCACGCCACTCTCCAATCTAGAACAAATACAATGGAGGCGGAGAAGAACGAAGAACTAGAATGATTAAGATGAGGATTAAACAAGGATCTGTCTTTCAACATATCTATCTGAAGTTGAACTCCCATCTGCTTCGTTTTTTCACCGTCTTATGAATAGGAATGTCGCATATCAGGCTTCACAACGATTTCAAATCCCCTCCCAGGTATGATTTGGTTCCCTCTTTTGTTATTGATGTTGCTTTATTCTATTGTTTGGATTTGATAGTATCTTTTGTTATTGAAATGGAAAGTTAAGATCTGGACTGAAAGCATGTTTAGACTTGGAAAAAATAGAGTTCCAGAGTTTGTATTGATGATTTATGGAGCACATGGAGTGAAATTGGAGTAAAATTGTGTGGGGGAATTGGGTTTCAAATTCTCCTTTTTGGTTGAAACTGATACTGAGATTGATGTTGTGATCTGTGGAGCGTATGGAGTGAAATTGGAGTAACATTTGTTGTAATTGATCATTCAGATTCGATTAGTGTGTGATTTTACCAATTTTTACATTGATTTTAAGGTACGTGTCCATGTGTGTGTTTGTTGAAATACATTATGATACTACAGGTGTGGTATATATGCTGAAAATATTAATCCTTAGTCCATTTAGAGTTTGAATTTTTTTTGGAAAGTTAAACCATGTATTTGGGTGTGTAAGTCACTAGGATTTGCATAAATACATAGTTCAAATTGAACTATACTGAACTACAAATGTTCACTAAAAGTCAAACTAAATATTGCCACTTACTAACTTCAAAACTTTCAGAAGCCGAATATGATAGGTGGGTTTTTTTCGTAAAGTTATATGATACAGTTCTTGGTTAGTATTATTTCGGCTTTCGGGAGTTTAAGGTCATACTTTTTTGCTTCCTTTTTTGACTTAAATTCTCTGTATTTGACAGGTTATCAAATGGAAAATGAAAGATGGATGCACATAATGAGGAATAAAAAGAAGGGGTCAGAGGTTTTCTCTATAGCGTATTAGTTGGAATGAAAGTATTTGACTAAGTTCGAAAATACGAGTTTTCAGATCACTATTCTTAAAGTGTTCTTCAAAAAGGCTGAAATCCAAAATAACCAATGATGATTTTAAAATGTCATTTGAACCTATTAAAATGTGCTTACCTTACTAAAAGTGCAAATGAAGATAATCAAACATAAATATACTAACTATTTAACTAATGGGTCAAAGGATTGATATAATGAGCTAGGGAATCCAAAATGTATATTTTAGATAGTAACTAATGGGTCAAAGGACCCAACAAATTAATTATGTTTACATCCACAGATTGGTTGACTTTATTCATCAGCAAGTTGGGAATGATCTTGCCTCAGGTTTGGTTGTGATCCACTCCAATGATTTAACTAAGTAGTCTTTTTTTATTTAAATGACTAAGGGTTGTCTATTTGTTACTAATTGTTTTCCATTGTAGAAGTTGGAATCTCAATTTGATGATTAGGAGTAGAGAAAATAACAACTCAATGTTCTTCAATTCAAGCCAACTTCAAACTATTTTTGCCTCATTCACTGGCATTTGATCCTATATGGCCGGTGCACAGTGTGCTCTTTTACTTTGTAATTTCTTTCAACACTTTTAACATATATGCAAACTGCAAAATACGATTCCAAAAGCCAAAATACTATTGGTTTGGGGTGGGGCAATTGATTGATTGTTTATGTAATTATGCTTGGAATATGTACATACATATCTATTCGTTTGGTTTATAATGATTATTTCAGTGATGGAATATGTCTCGGTTCTTGGGAGAAGTTTTTAAGAGGCTCAGCAGTGGCTTAATTTTTAGTTTTGGGGTTATCTCTGGGACTTGTTTGATATCCTTTTGGTGTCTCTGTGTGTATGTGAATTTTAGGGTGCGATTCGATAGTAACTATGGGTGGGTATACGGGTTTGTGTGTGTTGTGGCGTCTATGGGGTTGTTTCCTATTAAGTATTATGGGGCAGTGGCGATCCAATCGTTTTTCTTTCAGGTTTTAGTTGGGTGTGGTTTTTGACTTTTTTTCTTCTGGGTCTAATTATGTTGCGATCATTCTATATTTTCCAAAGCTGGGTTGTCATTCGATTTTAGACACGTGATTCTCAATTACTTTCGTCCAGTAAGGGGGTAAGGTTCGATTAGTGTTTCGTTCCTTCAAGTGGGGTGACTATTGCCATCTGGTTTATCGCACCATGGTATGCTTGTTTTATATCTTCACTCAGTATACTTTGTATTAAATATATCAGAAGCAAAATGGGAGTCTATTTGCTCATGTCTACTTTGCATGGATAGTAACTTTGGAATCAATTCTGGTGGTCCACAAATTACATTGTCTAACCGAATACTTCATGAGCAACAAAATGTTCTATAGGTTGAACCCTTGACCCATTTTTGATCATTTTTTTTTCAGTCAGCTGTGCATCAAACTATATCTTCGAGTTGCATTCTTGCATCTACAGTTTACAGTAAGTGTTTGAGCACTTGGTAAGTTGGGTGTGAAGCCTAATGCAAAATCATATGCGCTTTTAATTGGTGCTCCTCTCATCCTTGGTTTTAAAAAGCGTGAAGCGCACAAAAACGACAAGGTCTAAAACCGAGGCGCAAAGTGCAAACGCGGCAAGCTTTTCGTACCCGAGGCGAAAGGCTATTATATAACCTTTTATATATTATATACGTTTATAGGATCATTTACCCTATATTTAGACACAAATAAGCTTAACATATGTTTTAATATTGAAATTACATAAATGTAAAACTTGAAAAGCATGATGTACCACCAGTTGCTGCAAAAAAATGCCATATACATGAGGCGCGCGCCTCAGGGTGGATTTTTCACCAAAAAGTGCGCTTCGGGCTACGCTTCATGTATAGAGTGCGACTTAGGCTACATAAGGCGCTCAGACTTGCGCCTCAGAGCGCCTTACGCCTAAGCGCGAACCAAGCTCTCATCAAGCGAGATTTACAAGCTACATAGTCAAAACAGGTTCCGGTTAAAACATTCCAATTTTTTCTGCGGGTTAAAACATTTGTTGTCCATTTCTAACAAGTTTTTTAAAGTACTGATGCATTAAAATAGTTTTATTACAATATAATTCATATCCATGTTGATACGTGAATTACTTTATAAATTATAGGTGGCATGCCTGTTCACCTATTTTAGAAAAATGAAAAATTGCTATAATCGGTAACACATTTTTACTTCATTTCTTATAGGGTTTTCAAGTGGGTTTGTGTTTGAGCTCTTCATCGCCTCCGTTTTCGCTTCATTGTTCATCAGGTGGGTTTGTGTCCTTTGTGTTATGTTTTTAAGAGTTATTGGGTTTTATGTTTGGTTTTGGCCATGATGCTAATCTCCAACGTTTGATATTTGATGATATGTGAAAGAATAGGTGGTGTTCATCTTGGGTTGGATTAGGGCACAGTAAGTGGGTGATTTAGGACATTTGTTTGGGTGTAATTGTTAATGTGTGTGACCTCATCGATGTCTGATTAAAGGCTGGTGTGATTGGGAGATCGATGGCTGCCGCAAGTGTTACAACACGGCTCGGTAAGCGACCTGTTACAAGTGTTGCTTTTAAGAACTGATAAAGTATTTTTGGTTTCTTTCCACCCGTCACAAGTGTGTTTTGCCTGTTTAAAATTGCTAAAATAAATGCAGCCATGTTTTTGCTAAATGTAAAGTGTTAGACTAAGCGGTATGGGGGCCGGTTTAGGCCCGGCGCCGGTCCCCCACACCGCCCCCCTCGCCCTGTCCCGGCTTGACCGACAGCCCATAGACGAACTCGACGGGCCTTGATTCAAAAATGTAGCCGTTATAACGGCTAGATTTAAATAAAAAATTACTTTTTCACTTTAAATATATACCACTTTCATCCATTTTTTATACCATTCTCATCCATTTCTCCCCATTCTTCTCCCATTCTCATCCATTTTTATACCAATCTTTTATAAAAAAATATCTTTTCATCCACAATGGAATCTAATGTGACAACTGTCGCTTTTCCGTACATTCCGTACACTAAATAAACAGTAATCAGTGCTTTAATGACTATGCATGATCTAGTTTACCAGACAAATAAATTTCTGATTTCCATACAAGTGAATTCATGCACGTTTTGTACTACAAGAATTACTTTATGCATTAATCAACAGCG
Source organism: Helianthus annuus (assembly GCF_002127325.2). Classification (NCBI taxonomy): domain Eukaryota; kingdom Viridiplantae; phylum Streptophyta; class Magnoliopsida; order Asterales; family Asteraceae; genus Helianthus; species Helianthus annuus. The sequence goes on along the minus strand of NC_035439.2, from coordinate 48,489,847 downwards.
TTGAAACCCCTGAATATTATGGTAATCCGGTTATGCCTCGACGTGGAGTTATTTAGAAAGATCTGAAGGTAATCAACATTATAGATGAATTAGAGAAAGTAACTGAGTCGGTTCCGTTGTCAAGCCCTAACGTTGATGGTAAGGATGATCTGAATGAAAAGAGGTCAGAGCCGATTTCTTATGCTGAAAAGCTTCAGTCTTCTATGCAGAATAAAAGGGAGATTAACTTTAGACTTATGGAACCAGTGGAGACCCGAGAAGATGTGGATGTTGTTATCCCTAAAGAGGTAGTAAAAAAGGTTCAGGATAAATTTGAAAATGTGTTATATGGATACTTCTTGGGAAACAGGTTGCCGTTTCCAGTTGTGGAGTACTATGCCAAGAATGTATGGTTGAAGTTTGGGTTTGCAAAACTCATGATGAACGCCAGTGGATTTTTCTTCTTCAAGTTCGATTCTAAGGAAGGTATGATGAAAGTTTTAGAGGGTGGTCCTTGGTTAATTAGGAAAATTCCTTATTTTTGAATATTTGGACACCGTCAGTGAGCCTGAGGAAGGATGGGATCAAAACGGTGCCAGTGTGGGTCAAACTTCATAACGTACCAATTGCAGTTTATACTGATGATGGCCTGAGTTTGCTGGCATCTAAGATAGGGGTCCCAAAGAGGTTAGATGCTAATACTACGGATATGTGTGCTGATAATTGGGGCCGAAGTAGTTACGCTAGGGCGATGATAGAGATAAATGCGGAGAAAGAGCTTAAAGATGAGATTGTGATGGCCATACCAAAAATGGATGAAGAGGGATACATAACTGAAAAAGTTAAGGTCGAGTATGAGTGGAAGCCACAACGGTGTGGTACGTGCTGTTTATTTGGACATGATGAGTCTACGTGTAGTAAGAACCCTAATGGCAAGTCCAAACAGATATCCGTTGATGAGGAGGGGTATGTTACAGACAAGCGGAAAATGGCAAGATACTCTTTTCCACAAAAGAAGCAGAAACCGAAGTTTGTGTATAAACCCAAGGCCCACAAGTATAATGCTAGTACATCTGGAACGAAGGAGGATGATCATTCTTATCAGAAGACTATTACGGTTAAAACAACAAAATCGTTTGAGGCTCTTGCAAATGAAAAGGTTGATGAGAGGATGGAACCAGCTAATGCTAAGACCATTAAGAGTGGTACTCGAGTGCAACAATCAGATGAGGTGAAAGATTTAAATCCGACGGAGATGGCTGAATTTATGACTGGTAATCTAAATGATAATAGATCTGAGGGGGCAAGCACTCCCGGTGAGATGGGTTTTAATGGGTAGCCTAGCTTCATGGAACATAAGGGGTCTGAACCAACCCCTGAAACAAAGTGAGGTTCGGTTGCTCATTGCTGAAAATCGTTTGAGTGTCTGTGCCATTCTTGAAACTCATGTGGATGTGGATAATGTTGGTGCATCCGTCTGTCGTCTACGTCTTGTATCGAGTCTAGAGTAGAATAGGCTAGAACAGGGCATGGAATCCAAAATATTGTTCTTAGGAAGTGATTCCGCTCCAAATGACATCTTGTCACTTGGAGCGTAACCTCATATGTTTCTGATTCCTCCCGTAGTGGTTTAGTCTGATTCCGCCTGAAATGTGTTAATCCTGATTTCGCTCCAATGTGTATGATGTGATTCCGCTCGAGAGTGTAAGGGCTATATATAGGTAGTCATTTGGAGCGAAATCATATAGTTGATAGGGTGATTGTCTTCCGGTGAGCCACGAAGTGCTGCCGAAGTGTTGAGTCAACTGTAAACGTCGTTCAATCAATAGAATCAATAGTTTTAAAGTGAATACTCGCTGAATTGAACTTGATTTGTCTGTTTCCGCCGTTCAAATCAAGAAAAGTTCTTCTGATAGACTCGGTTGGATCCGAACACGATCCTACATGTGGTATCAGAGCTAAGGAGGAAGAGCTCTTGCCAATTCAGCCGAAAATTCTGTTTTTCTACACCTTCTACACTGTCTTTTGCATTTTGACCAGGAAAAGTTGATCGAATTGTACTGATTTTTACACAGTGTGCTCGGAACAGTAAACTAACAAAGCCTTAAAAGTATCAGCAGTTAATTCGAACTAAAACTGAGAAATTTGCTAATTCCGCTTGAAACGAGTTCGAGAAATAATGACGTCACAGGTGATTCCGCTCCAGGATAGTTCTTGATTCCGCTCCAAACATCTGATTTCGCTCGAACTACAGATTCCGCTCCAAAGTTATTTCATGATTCCGCTCCTAATTACTCAGTGATTCCGCTCCTGATTACTTAGTGATTCCGCTCCTGATCACTCTGTGATTCCGCTCTTGATTACATTGTGATTCCGCTCCTGTTTACTTGTTGATTCCGCTCCAAACAGTGATCTCACTATAATTGTTGATTTCGCTTGAACCAAAGCTATTTTGTGAAATTTTTGAAATATGAAAAATGGATGAAGAATTCTACAACGCATTCGCTACTCCGGGTACCCTGATTAGTTTGGTACAGAACACAATGCTAGAAAACGAAACGGGTACTATGCAGAAACCGCCCAAACTCATGAACATTGAAGAATATAAGGGTTGGGAAGGCCGTTTTGAAAACTGGGTACAAGCTAATTACCTAGACGCTTGGGAGTGTGTTGAGACGAAGTATGTGAGACCGTTAAATGACGATGAAGAGGAAGTTGTGATCAAGGATATGAGTGCAGATGACAAAAAGAAATACAAAAATGAGAAGATGATGTTAAGTCTGTTACAACAAGCTGTGAAAGAGGATATTATGGTCTTATTGTAGCATAACGGAAGTTCTTATTCTATCTGGAAAGCTCTTAGATCAAAGTTTGTTGGTAGTCAGGAAATGATAAAATACAAGAAATCACTCTTGAAGAAGGAATTTGATTTGTTCCGTGGATTGAAGAATGAGAGTACAAAGCAGATTATAGAGAGATACTGTAATTTGTTAGTAAACATGAGGAGAGTCAGTATTAACAAAGACAATGAAGAACTGATAGAGAAGCTTGCAGATGAATTACCTCATGAGACTTGGGGCACATATTTGATGATGCTCAGGAACAAGAAAGGATTTAGCACGTTAACCTTGAGCAAATTCATTGAGAAGTTGGAAGCTCAAGAGATGGAGCAAAGAAAGATTGTTCGAATGAAAGATTTCGACGGTGAACAGGATATCGGGTTGTATTACAAAGCAGGGGTGAATGAGAAATCTACAAATTTATCTCCAAAAGTGGAAACTGCTTACAACGCCAAGAATTCAACCGGAAGTTCATCAAAAGGATCAAGCAGCAACACAAGTTTCTCATCATTTCCGTCTTTTGATCCGAACATTTCAGCAACAAAGAATGGGAGAAAACTTCAATGCAACATTGTTTTAAATCTTGAGAATGATCAAGATTATTTAGATGAAGTTGCTAAAAATCAAATGTCTTTGTTGGGAATGATTTTAGAATCTTACAGTAGTTTTGTTGCATGTCGTATCAGGAATCCAATGCTAACAAAGAAGGATTTCGACCAGATAGATGATGAAGAGATGGAGCTGATGGACATTAAATGGTGTTTAGCCAGCGTGTTGAGAAGAGCTGAGAAATTCAAGCAGATTACGGGGAGAGATGATCTTCGTGAGGCTAATGTTTCTACTTTGGGTTTTGACAAATCTAAAGTCACTTGTTTTCGTTGCAGGGAGAAAGGTCACTTCAAGAGGGAGTGCACCAACCGCGAAGCAAGTGGAGCTCAGAATCCTTTCAACAACAACAATGATTACTACCGAAAAGCCATCTACCATCAAGTTGCTCAACAACCATCTCAACAACATCAACATCAAGCTCAAACTGCACATGGAAGAAATGTGATTGAAGATTCTGGAAAGAGAGCTTGTGTGGTTAATCAAAATGAAAAGAAACCATTCAACTGGGATAACTATATATCAGCTGATGGAAAAGCTTGTGTGATTGATCAAGATGATGAGAAGCTACCTGAGGGGTTTAGCTGGGAGAATTTTACTTGGGATGATTACATTCCTGAAAATGCTTCAGTTCACAAAGCTTTTTTTGCCAGGATAGAAGAAGAAAGTGATGATGATGGAACTGAGTATTATGCAAAAAGAATGGCAGAACATCTGAAGATGCTGGCTGAAAGCGATAGTGAAGATGAGAGAGCCAAGAAGAAAAAGAAAAAGGTAAAGACACCGGTGAGCAGTGATGAAGAAGATGTACCGGTAGTGAGAAGAAAAGTGAAAGAAGTTCCAAAGTTCGAGATTAATGATGAAGTCATTGCAAAGAAGAGTCCAGTAATTTGTGAAAATTGTGAAGCTGTAAAGAAACAAAATAGTTCTTTGATTCACAATATGAACAGGTTAAAGGAATCTTATGATGTGCTCAACAAAGCAATGAACATGTACAATGATACTAGCGAAGAGCAGGTAACAGCGATGAAGACACTTCAAAGAGCGTTCATGGTCAAGCAAAAAGTTATGAACAATTATATCGAGAAGTGTGCTGCTCTTGAACAGAAACTGGAACTTCAGAGGATTGAAACTGAAAGAGTAAATCGTTTGTTGAAAAGTTACTCATGTTTGTCTTATGTCATTGACAGGATTTATCCGACGACTGAAAGCTTGAAGGCATTTGAGGACAATGATGTAACCGAAGAAAAGAAAGTTTCAGAAGAAAAGATTGAAGAAAAGACTCCAGTGAAAAAGACTAAAAAGAAGAAAGACACTGAAGAGACGGCATCTTGTAAGAAACAAGGTGTCAGTTATAACAAGTGTCCACCCCCTCTGGAAAATGGATATTTGGCTAGAAATCCAAATGATGAAAGAGTCAAAAAGGCAACAAATTTGCAGTGGGAGTCGGAGTCGTCAGTAAACTTGCCAGATAGTATTGATGTCGTTTTTACATCGTTTGACACTGATCAACAATCTCAATTGATGAAGAAAGTAGTGGATCATGTGTTAGATAACGATGAGACAGAGGAGTCAAAGTCGGAGTCTAGTTCAGAGTCAAAGTCTGAGTCAAGCACTCCGAGTCAAACAGAAAAACATGACAAAATAGTTTATGATAGAAAATTCCTGTTATCAAAATCTAATTTGGATGATGAACCGTTTAAAGTTGCTTACACTTTGAATGATTCTGACAAATTATATTCTGATGAGGAATGTCCAATAAGAGATGTCAAAACTGAACTGATAAACAAGATTTTCAAACTCAAAGAAATTAATATTTCTGAAATAAAAGACTTATGTCTTAATGAAAAACCTAAAAATACACCTCAAGAGTTCAACAAAGACTAAACAAGAAAAAAGGTTACAGTTCTGGTTCAGGTTTTCAAAAGAAATCTAACCATAACGGTAATTTCAAAAAGAAAGGTTTAGGATTTACTCCTACAAAAAAACAGAAAAATGAAAAATATGTTCGTGATTTTAAATCCAAAATGACATTTGTTTCAGGAACGTCAGCTGATGAAGAAGAAAAGAAAGAATTCTGGAGACAGTCAAACAATGAGTTCCTTGCTAAGAAGCAAGATGAAATGAAAAAAGATGGCTGAGCAGAAGAAAGATACGAGAACCTGTTTCCAATGCAACATTGTTGGACATATTGCCAGAGAGTATTCTAAGACAATAACACCAAAACAGGGAGTATCTCGTAAACTGAAGAACAAAGTTATTGAGTTTGAACCACCAATTGATAGAACCAAATTGTTTAAAAATTCAATTTTTGAAACTGGTGAATGTTCAAACAAATTTTACAAGAAAAGAGCTAAATCGGACAACCAGAAATGGGTTGTTAAGAAGTCTGTTGAAAGCTCTAGCGATGATTCTGATAGGTCAAAATCAGAGGAGCTATCTTCTGGTGATGAATCTGATTCCACAAAATCAGAGGAGCCACAAGTTGTTTCAAAATGTGAAGCTATTTTGAAAGATGAAAAATCAGTTCCGACTGTGAATGAGGAAGATTTTCCATCACTTCGGGCTGAAAATTATAAGAAGAAAATTTGTAAAGTTGAAATTTCTAACCAATTTTATAATGATAAGCAGGTTTTTAATGTGGAGAAGGCCTTTAACCCCAAGGTAAAGCATATCTTTGGTAAGATGATTGACCGAAAAGTCAAAGGGGTTAAAGAGTTCTATGAGAAGAAGAGAAGAGGTAAGAAACCGAGTGATGATGACTCGGTGACACCCAAGGCTGGTCAGGCTTGGGTGGATATTTTCTTTGAATAGAAAAACCTGAATTGCCGGAGCTCCCAGGTTGGTAAGCGTGGAGCATGAATCAGCATCTTTTTTGAGGAATTTACTACGGTAATGTCAATCATACAAACGGTAAAGAGGTTTGTTTGTGTTTGTTTTACAAGTGGTTAGGAGATTTGATTATGCATTATTGCATATGGTTAATCAAGGACATTAATTTGTACTTGCATTTTCCTACTAGTGGTTGAAAGACAATATGATGAACCACATCCCCGAACCTATTATTGATATACCTACAAGTGGTAAAATCAACCAAACTTATTTTCCGGAAAAACCATTTTGATTAAAACAAACTTAAGTGTTTTGAAATCTAAATGGGAAAATAGTTTGTTGATAGGGGGAGTTCTGATTGTTTATGCCAAGTGAATGGCGATTTGAAGCGATTTGTTATCGGTTGTCAACTTTCTGTATAATTTGTTTTAAATTTTCTTAATGTGTTTGCATTTTAGGGGGAGTAGAAAATTTCAGAAAATCCAAAAACATTAGAAAATTTGAAAAAGCACAAAACTCACTTTTGATCTGAAAAATATTGATAAAACAACAAAAATGTGATAAAATGAAAAACGAGTTTTGTTGTATAAAAGAGGAAATGATAGTACATCAGTGGACTATCACAACATGCTAAAGAAATGGAAAGTTAAAATGTGATAAACAATCTCACTGCGGATATGCCAGTAGGTTTTTGCACATTTAGTAGATTGCGACGAGATACAAACCTAAAAATTCAAACTTGCTTATATCGTGGGGAACAACTTCTTGGATATATGGGTAACCCCCGAAATCTTGTTTGAAAGGTCCCTCTTTCTGAGATACTAGGTCTTTATACTCAGTGATATCTGGGGTATTATTCCGAGACTTCTGCTGAATGGAAGTTCTAACCTAGTCCCCGAATAATACTTTCTGCAAATGCTTGAAAAATAGCACAGCCCTCAGCAAGTTGATGAAACAATAAAATTGATAGTCATTGCTGTTGAAACAAAAGATCCTCTAAAGGGGACACACCAAAAAGTCGAAGCCGTCATCTCTCTGCGTATACGGAAGTATCGACCTGAGCTCTCACGACCCTCGCATTTAACCCCTTTACAGATATCATCTGTGGTATACTCACCTGTAAGACTGAATATTGGGATCTGGATACGGGAGTATATACAAGTGGTGGGACACACGAATAAGTGTAAGTATCTAAAACACTAATTACGTATCTCGGAACAGTTGAATTTTGTGTGAGAATTTAAGAGGACCAGTATACTGACAATCTAGGTGAATTGTTTAGAACTTAAAATGAAATGAAGCTTAATGGTGTTAGTGATTTGTCTCAAAAACTAATATGATCCTCTTGCACGAACTCACAAAAATATTGTCTGTAAATATTTCTTTACTATATTTACTTTCTTTCAGAAAATCCAAAAAGATTTTAGTGTGTTTTAGCATAAATTTTTGTAAAATCCAAAAAGATTTTCGACAACTGGTGTTAGCTGATCTTCGAAATTCCAAGTGCTAAACTTGACAAACAGGTTTGGGAGAGAGCGTGTGAAGAAGTTATGATTACAATTGGTTTTCAAAGTATAAATCATTATTGAATGATTATTGAATGTTTCTTGTAAAAGTTTCTAAAGTTTAAAGGTTTAATCTTTGAAGAAACTTATGTGTTGGGTAGAGTTTTGCAGGATAATAGCTAGGAAAAGATTCTGAATTTGTGAATTCCAGACTACGATCCCAGCAGATTGAGAGGGGGAGTCTGAAGACAAAGTTGAATAAGCAGTTAGAGCCAGTGCTGATCCTGGAACTGCATTTGCACAATAGAGATTGAGGATGATAGAGATTGAGGATGCTTACAGCGTCAAATATTTCAAAAAGAAGACCAGAAGACTGATAAAGACTGAAGATGCGAAGACTCGACACTGAAGACTCTGTCAACATCCGAGGGGGAGTTTGTTGGTGCATCCGTCTGTCGTCTACGTCTTGTATCGAGTCTAGAGTAGAATAGGCTAGAACAGGGCATGGAATCCAAAATATTGTTCTTAGGAAGTGATTCCGCTCCAAATGACATCTTGTCATTTGGAGCGAAACCTCATATGTTTCTGATTCCGCCCGTAGTGGTTTAGTCTGATTCCACCCGAAATGTGTTAATCCTGATTTCGCTCCAATGCGTATGATGTGATTCCACTCGAGAGTGTAAGGGCTATATATAGGTAGTCATTTGGAGCGAAATCATATAGTTGATAGGGTGATTGTCTTCCGGTGAGCCATGAAGTGCTGCCGAAGTGTTGAGTCAACTGTAAACGTCGTTCAATCAATAGAATCAACAGTTTTAAAGTGAATACTCGCTGAATTGAACTTGATTTGTCTGTTTCCGCAGTTCAAATCAAGAAAAGTTCTTCTGATAGACTCGGTTGGATCCGAACACGATCCTACAGATAAGTTGGATAAGATTTGCAAAAGTGTTTTTCGTAGCTGGAACTGGACATCAAATGGGGGGGGGGGGTCTGTACTAGGGGCACCAGATGTATTTTGGGGTGGAATGCTGATGACGTTGATCTTATGGTTTTGTCTCAATCGGACCAAGTGATTCATACTCAAATTTACCTGAAATCGGATAAGGAGATGCTCTTCTACTCGTTTGTGTATGCAAAGAACAAGTATCATGATAGAAGACTCCTTTGGAGGATTTATGTAAGTTTAAAGGTTTAACTCATGATAAACCACGGGTGGTAATGGGTGATTTTAACTCAGCTTTAAATATGGAGGATTTCCTTACAGGTCCGTCCACTCACACTATTGCCATGAGAGAGTTTTATGATTGTGTCCAAACTATAGAGTTGATTGATGTTAAAAGTCATGGGTTACATTATACATGGAATCAAAAGCCAAAGGATGGGGTAGGTGTGTTTAAGAAGATCGATCGCATTATGGGAAATGTCAAGCTGTTAGAGGTTTTTCCGGATGCTTATGCTTTATTTTAGCCGTTCCGTATCTCAGATCATACTCCAGGCATTCTGAAATTATCTGTTGTGTCTTCGGATCATCCTAAACCATTTAAATTTCCGAATTTTATTACGGCAAAAGCAGAATTCCATCATGTTATTGCTGCTGAATGGACAAAAAATGTGGACGGAGTTTCGATGTTTTCGGTTGTTAAGAAATTGAAGAACCTGAAGCCTCATTTTAGAAGAATCCTCCGTAATCAAGGTAATCTTCACAAGAGGGTAACCGAGTTAAGGAGAGAGCTGGATCAGATTCAAAAACATGTGGAAGCGAACCCTCTGGATGCTGCTCTTCGGATTTCAGAAGCTAAATGCCTTCAAGATTTCAAATCAGCGGCTTATGATGAGGAGTGTTTCCTAAAACAAAAGTCTAAAGTTCAATGGTTATGTGCCGGGGATTCGAACACTTCCTATTTTCATAATTGTGTGAAAAGTAGGAATGCTAGAAATAAAATCAACTGTATTAAGGATGTGAATGGGAATCAGTTTGAGGGAACAGATGTCGCTGCTGCTCTTCTTGCTCACTATTCGGTGTTTATGGGTACTGAGGATCATGTCACTAGTTTGGATGATGACAATCTATTTGTTAATGTTCTTGATCCAACTTTGGCAAATAATATGGTGAGACAGGTTACGGGTGATGAGGTTAAAAAGGCCATGTTCAGTATAGGGGAGAATAAGGCTCCAGGTCCGGATGGATACACATCAGCTTTTTTTAAGAATTCATGGGATGTTGTGGGAGATGAGGTAACAAAGGCGGTGCTAGACTTCTTTAATAATGGTCAAATCCTTAAACAAATTAACCATACAATTTTAGCATTGGTGCCAAAGATTGATACACCGAATACGGTGCTAGATTATCGGCCGATTTCATGTTGCAATGTGTTATATAAATGCATTAGCAAAATTATTACGGATAGAATAAAGGGCAGTTTGGGGTGCCTAGTTAACATAAACCAGTCGGCATTTGTTCCAGGTAGGAAGATCTCGGATAATATCCTTATTACACTGGAGCTTATGCATAATTATCATGTCGATAGAGGCCCTCCAAGATGTGCGTTGAAAATTGATATACAGAAAGCTTATGATACTGTAAGCTGGTCATTTTTGGAAACAATTTTATACCGATTTGGGTTTCATCAAAGAATGGTTTCATGGATTATGGCTTGTGTCACAACGGTTTCTTATTCGGTAAGTATCAATGGCGAGTTACATGGCTATTTTAGAGGGAAACGGGGTTTAAGGCAAGGAGACCCAATGTCTCCGTACTTGTTCACCTTGATTATGGAGGTATTATCGCTTCTTTTACAAAAGATGGCCATAAATCCGAGTTTTAAGTTTCATGCCCACTGTTCTAAACAAAAGATTATCAATGTTTCCTTTGCTGATGATCTTTTTGTATTTGTGAACGGGGATCCTGGTTTGGTTCAGCTGGTTCGTAATGCCTTGGAGGAGTTTACCAGCATCTCAGGTCTTGTACCTAGTTTGTTAAAGAGTACGATCTTTTTTTGCAATGTGCCAAGTAATATCAAAGCAGGAATTCTGAAGTTACTGCCGTTTAATGAGGGAATGTTGCCGGTCCGGTATCTTGGGGTCCCCCTAGTATCTACAAAGCTGTCATTTAGAGATTGTAAAGTTCTTGTGGAACGAATGGAAAGGAAGGTTAGTAACTGGATGACTAAATCCTTATCATTTGCAGGTAGACTGCAGCTTCTTAACTCGGTTCTGGCAGCTATGTATACGTATTGGGCATCGGTTTTTATCTTGCCAGTTCGTATTATTAAGGACCAGGAAAAAAGAATGAGGAGATTCTTATGGAATGCTGGTTCGAATGGGTATATCTGGTCAAAAGTTGCGTGGAAGGAAATCTGTATGCCTAAAGATGAAGGTGGCCTTGGTATTCATAGAATTTCGGATGTTAATAAAGTCCTCATGACGTCACATATATGGAGTATTATAACCAACCGAGAGTCTTTGTGGGTCCAATGGATACATTCTTATAAGTTAAGAGGTAGGAACTTTTGGGACGTCCAATGCCGTGGGAACCTAACTTGGAGTTGGAGGAAGATCTTGTCGGTTCGAAGCTTGGTTAGACCTTTTATTTGGAAGTCGATTGTTAGTGGATCACAAACTAATGCTTGGAGTGATAATTGGTGTTCTTGCAGCCCGATCCGTAATTTTATTACTCCTAGAATAATAGCAGGAGCAGGTTTTAATTTGCAAACTACAGTTGCTGAGCTTATAGATGATAATGGTCGTTGGAGGTGGCCGCAAGGGTGGAATGATTTGTTTCCGGTTCTCATCAATGTTACTGTTCCTATCCTGGCTACTGGTTCAAATGATACGTTTGGATGGAAGAGTATAAATGGCCAAATTGTTCACTTTAGCACTTGGGAAGCATGGAATAACATTCGGATTAGAGAAATTAAGGTGGTGTGGGCAAACATGGTGTGGTATAGTCAATGCATACCAAGACATTCATTCCATCTTTGGTTGGTAATAAAGAACAAGCTGATGACACAGGATCGGCTGGCAGTTTGGCAAGCGGGTAGTGCTACCAATCTAAATCTTATGTGTTGTCCCCTTTGTAAGTATGGCCGAGATTCCAGAGACCACCTTTTCTTTCAATGCCCGTTTGCGTCTAAGGTTTGGAACATTGTTAAGACAAGGATTGATATGGGGGGAGTTAATGATACATGGAATTCTATAATGGTATGGATAGAGCAGAATGCGGATTCAAAGAATATAGATCATATTGTGTGCAGACTTGTCGTTGCGGCCTCTACATACTTTATTTGGCAAGAACGGAATAACCGGCTGTTTTCGAATTCTCAAAGAAATGCTGATGCAGTGGCACAGGTGATCCTTGATTCGGTGCGGCTTCGAATACCGGGTTTCAAAATTGGTAGAGACGTGAAACACAGGAAGCTCTTGGATAGATGGAATATTTCGATGCAAAGCATGGAAGAGGACTCGGGTTAAAGTCTAGTCGTCGGGTTGTAGTGTAGCGTGGTCTAGTATTGTTGGGTTGTTTTTTTTGTTCGTTTTGGGCTGTGTTTTGGTTTTGGGTTTTTGCTTTGTGTCTCCTAGGCTTTGTGTGTTAAGCCTAGTAGTGTGTGTCAAACTGTTTGTCGCACCCTGTTCTTATTTGTTTATAAAATTCACCAGGGTTAACCCTTTACCCAAAAAAACAGCATTGCGTCAGAAATACTAGTAAACTCGCCGGTAAGACACACTGTGTCAACCATTCTGCAGAAAGCAGTAGGACAATAGAATTGGAGCCTAGGTGTAGGTCCAACGACAAGAATACATTAAAACCCAAGAGTACATACAAGGGTTTATATATAGACTTTCCGGAAGCTAAAATACGCACTAAAAAGCACCCGAAATACACTTTAAAAGCTGAATTTTATATAATTCAGCAAAATTCAGCAACAAAACAAGATATTACTGTACAAAACCATGACTAAATGTTCCAGAATATTTCCCTAAGTGTCGGGAATTGAAAGTATCACAAAAGGGGACATAAAGGACACTAAACGGTGCAATTTAGCACTTTAACGAACCGGTATTAAACCGAACAACCGGACATTACCTGGAACATCAAAATATTATTAGAAGCATTGTTTTATTATCTTTAAGCTAGTTATGGTTCCCGAACACCATAACACCCCTGATAACATAATAACATAACAAGTCCCTAAAGTTACAAATGAAAGCTAACTTGTTTATAAATTAGAGTTTGGAATTTACACATTACCCCCCCTCCCCGTATTATTCACGGTCATAAAGGGGGTGGCCCCACCAAATATTTGCCAAGATCCTACAAAATCCCATTAGATTTATTTTGATCTTTCTTGGATTTATTTGGATATTGTAAGATCTATATAGATTTAGTATGATCTTGCTTGGATTTCTTTTAATTTCATAAGATATTACCAAGATATTCTAGGATATTGTAAGATCTAGCTAAATCCTTTCATATCTTGCCAAGATTTACTTAGATATCATGTGATATTTCTTGGATTCTATAAGATTTATAAACATCTTGAAAGATATGGAGGAAGTTCATGAAAGTACTATAAGCCAACTTATGATTAAAATTTTACAACTAGACCCCTTCCCCCTAACCTTAAAATTGGCCACAGGGCCTATTTCAAGATCTCATTTGATCTTGCAAGATATCACTAGATATTAATTTATTTCATAAGATTTCTTGGAAGATTTGTATGGTACTTGCAAGACACAAAACTCAATAGGTAAAGGGTAGATGTTATAAAAGACTTAAACTTTCACGATCATCTTCACTTCACCACCTCTCACTCCTCCCCAATTCTTGGCCGCCCCTCATCACCACACCACCACCATTTTCGTTCAAGCATCATACAATCCAAGGGCTTCTCAGGGTGCTAGAAGGTCACTAACGAAGCTTGCTGCTCACGGAACTTGAAGGACCTCACCCGTTTGCTTTTATCCACTCAATCTTCATCATTGTTCTTCCCTAGCTTTAAGCTAGTTGTAAGATTCTTGAACACCCTTGCTTACTTCATATTCTAGTGGTTAAAAGATATAACATGTAGATTATCATAAGAACACTAAAAGACATACACATGAAACTTCAAATATAAGATGATTCATGATGGAATCTTGCTAAAATGATATTGTTTAGTGAATGTATCTTACTTGCTTGTTGATGTCTTGAGTTGATGATGTTAATCATCACATGAAGCTTGCTAGATGATGTTTAAACACTTAATCTAGCAAGCGGGAGGATGATTATATAACAACATGAAATAATCATCTCCTTGATTAAACATGAACTTGAAAGTAAAGTGATTTTTCTTGAAAAGTAATAAACCAAGTGAACTTGTAATCTTGTAAGTCCAAGACTTGTGAATGATTTTTCTAAAAGAACCAAGTTCAAAATATGAGTTTTGAAAGACCATGGTTTTTATTAAACCTACACTATTTTTAGTAGAAAAACAAGTGTATAAACACTTATGAAACAAGAAAATACAAAAGAAATATTTTTAGAAAAAATCATCTTACAAGTTGTAAATGACAAAATCTTTTAATAAGGTGATTTACAAACAAATAACCATGTACTTAAAGGTAACTAAACCTACTAAATAACATGGTAAGTTACTACAAATTTTTACAAAACTCTAAGTTCATGATATAGTGTGATTTACATGATTTTTGGCTTGTGGTAAGTCTTGATTAAGTTGTTGATTGATGAGATGATTTTAAAAGAAAATAAACACTTGTTTTGAAAACATGGGAAACCTCCATTTTTAGGGGAAACTCTGTCAAAATTTCTATAAAATTTTGACACTTAGAAAAATATAAGTTATTGAGAAACTTATTCCCTAAAAATGTATCTAAAAACATTTACCAAGGTTTCCCTAATTTTTGTTTTAAGAAATGATGATTTCTTCAAGGTTAAAATTGATATTAAGTATGTATATTTTTTGAGAAAAATATATATATTATTTGTTCACCAAATTTTGTGCTAAGTGTATGTAGTATGTATTATACATGGTAGTGTATTAGGACTTGAAAATACACTAAATACTCCTAAGGAGTGGTAATACAAAAATGCACATACAACATACTTAGACTAACACAAGAAAATATATTTATGAAAATATATTACTTGATAGAATAAATAACTTGCACAAGTTATGAACATGAAATAAAGTTTTGGACAAAATACATAATTCGGGTGCAAAATACAAGATACTTATATTTATTTTTGAGGAAATAATATAAGTAAGATACATAGTTAAAAATATAAATTATTTTTAACATAAGAAAACATATACAAAAGATAGTGACTTGTACTTGTGCGATACAAGTCCAGTGACTAACGTTAATAAAACACGTTTAGGTCATGACGCTAAATAAGCAAATCCGGTGAAGTTTACGGCGCAAGGAACGCAAAGTTGTGAGTTCATGTCCCCCTTTTCTTTTAACTGTTTTTAGTTTTATAACTCTCGGGGGTGAAATACATGTTACAATGTTTACAAATACATGATACAAATATTTATACGATATGAATTGCCTATGAACTACTAGGTCATGTGAGGATAGACTTAATACTGAAATGCTAGACTGAATACTGAAATGCCATATATTCATAATTAGGGACGAAGGTTAGATCTAACGGGTACGGCCGTACCCCACTCATGGTCAAAACTAGTACCTAGTAGTGCTTCGGTGTCCCAAGGAGTCAGAACGAGTACTCCGACAAGGAATCAGAACGAGTATTCCGCCAAGGAGTCAGAACGAGTACTCCGACAAGGAATCAGAACGAGTATTCCACCAAGGAGTCAGAACGAGTACTCCGACAAGGAATCAGAACGAGTATTCCGACAAGGAGTCAGAACGAGTACTCCGACAAGGAATCAGAACGAGTATTCCTGTGACAACTCGTAATTTGAACCTACCTTCTGTAACGTTACGTGCTTACGTGAACTATGTTAATTGAATGTTATGTTTATTTATATGTGTATGTATGTATATAGTGGCCCAAACGCACAATATGATCCGATCGCACAACACTTACTCGATTGCACCAACCCATTCGGCCCACTATGCATGAACTCGAGACCTTTAGGGCAGCCCATGTGAGGGTTCGGCCCAACCCCTCCCTTAACCGAATTATACCTAGAATGTTAGTAACATTCTCACAACTTGCAAAACATCCTAGCACACACACAAACCCTAGAACTTACACTCTCCCTCTCGACTCGGAACCAAGGCAGCTGAACATCCCTTCATCGAAGCTTTTGGGATTCGGATCATTCCTTTTTCTCATCTCGGTTAGTAATATGTTTACAGATTTCATGTTTATGGATGTTGTGATATGCATGCTTTATGTGGTGATTATGGTTAGTGGCGTTATAAATTGTTAATGTTAAGGTGCTTGAAATCGGCTCATGTATGTTTGTATAGGATGGTGTTTGTATAACTTGAATGGATTGATAAACATGATTACAGAATTGATGTACACAAAAACTAGGGTGCATGCTAGTTTAGAATCGGTGGATAAAAGGATCCGATTGTATGTTTTGTATAATGATCCGATTGTTTGTTCTTGAATGATGATTTCGATGGTTACTGTTCTTGTGAGGAAGATGTTATGATTGTGTTTGAATATGGAATGATTGTTGATTTGATCTATTTCCGAAACTGCCTAACTTGTTAGCCGAAATCACGGAATAATTGTTGCTGATAATAAAGGAAATCAGGAAAGCTGTTACACATGCTTAGTCTCGACACCGATTGCGAGTCGAGAACTCTCTGTCTCGACTCGAGACCATAACACCGGCACAAAACAACACAGCTCGAGACCACGGTTGCGGGTCCGGTTGCGACTCGAGACCGTGTAGTCTCGACCAGACCAAGATGACCCGAGAACACCCTGTTGCGACTCGAGACTGTGAAACCAGGACAACCCGAGACCGCCTAGTCTCGACTCGAGAGCTTAGTCTCGACTCGAGACCATTTACACGTACACTTTGTCATTGGGCCTGCACACTGTTACGAGTCCATCTGATTGGGCCGCATATTTGGACTTTGTTTATGTGAAGCTACTGTTGAACTGCTATGCTTATACGTGAATATGATGACCAATATTTGTACACAACTTGTTACAATGTGTGGAACATACGTGCAATACTAGTATATGAATCTGATTGGTATGATAACTGTGATAGGACGTGGTTGATCACTTTGTAGCTTAATTGAACAATTGTGTATCATACCGAGCAATCCCAGGTGAGTTCATTGCATTTTCCCAAGCATGCGTCCCGGTGGTTTGGGACAACTGATAAACATTCGGAAGGGAAACTTTGGGTAAACAACTATATCGGTTTTGGTTATTGAACATGGAATATATCATCATCGGATTGCCTGTAGGGCAATGGGGTAATTAGTTGATAGCGCTATTAGGTGGGAGACCTCACACCGGGCCGTAAGGACGGGCGTGAACTAATTATCTGGGTTTCACTATGGTTGTTAAGAGGCACACTCCTCGGTTACGTAAGGGCGTATTCCCTAGGGTAACTAGCGTGAACAACATAGTGGGTTGCTAAGAGGCACACTCATCGGTTACGTAAGGGCGTATTCCCTAGGGTAACTAGCATGAGCAACATCGTAAAGCAACATTGAATCGCATTAACATTCATCTGGTAACACAACACGTTAACAAAACCTTGAACTCACCAGCGTAGTCTGACACACTTGTTTGCATGCTTGTAGGTCATTAACATTTGGAACATGGACTTGCTATCTGGAAGTGCTGGAGTGGTCATGGATCGAGGCTCTTGGATTAACTTACATTTGATACATTGGTTTTAAGTATTATTATGAAACATTTGCTAAACGATTATTTACATGCTTCCGCTACACAACACTTTGGGAATTGATACTATGTTTTATTTAAGTACTTACCCTTGGTTCAATGTGATTGGTGGCTCGAACTCTGATGCGTAACACGCCTCGCGGGATTTCCGCAGGTGGGATTTTGGGGGTGTTACAGTTTGGTATCAGAGCCACTGGTTATAGTGAACTAGGTTTTAAAACGTTTTGTAAAACCAGACTATAACCAAACAACTACAAAAATCGATCATGACACTCAGCTCCAGATTGCAAGGTTCGTCTCTCTCTCACTTTATACATTACTTGCTTAGCAGTCACACACTCACAACGTATATGAACTGAAACATTTAACACCATAGTGACTTGATAGTGTGACACTACTCTTCGACTCATGTGAACCATAGACCTGTGATACCATCTGTTGTGTTGTTTGAACGGGGGAAACTTCGAGCGCAAGCTAAGAGGCACTGAGATAAGCATGCAAATTGCCTTATTATTATGGGTGCACACTTAATAATAACACGAGGTGCATGCAAGTCCCAATGAGGATTATCGAGCGTGAGAAGGGTTCTGCCTTATTTTGTGTACAAACTTGGTAGTGAATAGATATTAGTGTGATACATGAATTCCACCTTGATCGACTCCTAAATCAGTTCATTTCCAACTATAGAATCATGAGTGGACGAGGACACGGACGTGGCAACATCAACATGACTCAGGCTGAGTTGACTGACCTAATCAACACCCGTGTGGCTGAGGCTTTAGTAGCCTATCAAGCTGGTACGGAATGTACCAAGTACTTTACTCTCATATCGCGTACACGTCTTTTCACTTCTATAACGTGTTTCCTTCCGTCATTTAGGTCAGCAAGCGCAACCCCAACCCAACCAACCTGCTTGTACATTCAAAATGTTTATGGACTTTAAGCCACAGACATTCACCGGAACTGAAGGGGCTGTGGGGCTTCTGAGGTGGTTTGAGAAAGCAGAGTCCGTGTTTGCTATTTGTAACTGTCCGCTGGGGACAGGGTGAAATATGCTGCGGGTACCTTGGCGGATGGTGCCCTAACGTGGTGGAATGCCCAGGTGCAGTTGTTGGGCATCGAGGCAGCGAATGCCACAACTTGGGAAGACTTTAAGGAACTGATCAGGGAGGAGTACTGTCCTCGGGATGAAGTCCAGAAGTTGGAAAACGAGTACTACGACTTGAAGATGGTTGGATCTGAAGTCGAAGCATATGTGAAGCGATCGTATGAACTGGCCGACATGTGCCCGAACTTGTCCCGGCCTATGTCTCGGAGGATTGAGTTATTCATCAAAGGGTTGCCTCCGCGTGTGAAGAGTTTGGTCACTGCAGCCCATCTCAATGATTTGACACAGATTGTTCGACTGACTCATAAGATTGTGGACCAAGAGGTAGAGAGCAATTCGTTACCCCCGCGCATTTCAGCCACTGCTGCTGCGGCACCCACTGCTACTACATCTGCTAATGATAACAAACGGAAGTGGAGCGACTACGACAAAGCACCCAGTGCTGGTCAGACTCAGAAAAGACTAGACAACAACAACCGCAGCATCAGCCAGTCGTCTTCTGTCAATCAAGGCCAGGGAAGTGGCCACAGCCAGGGTTCGTATGCAGGGAGAAAGCCACGGTGTAACAAGTGTGGCTATCATCATTTTGGGCCGTGTGGTCGGATGTGTAACAAGTGTGGTAAGACGGGCCATGAGGCCAGGGATTGTAGGACCTCACAACCCAAACACCAGCATCAATAGAACCAGCAAAACCAGAGACAACAGGGGCAACCACCCCAGCAGAACCAGGGTTTCAGGAAGGGGTGCTATCAGTGTGGTGACGAGGGCCACTTTAAGCGGGATTGCCCTCAGTTAAACCAGAACGCCAACGACAACAACCGCCCGAATAATAACAACGCTGGAAACAACAACAACAATAACGGCAACAATGGGGGAAATGGTGCTCGCGGTAGAGTGTTCCAGCTTGGAGCAGGGGATGCCAGGAATGACGGCAACGTTGTAACTGGTACGTTTCCTGTTAACAATCGTATTGCTTCTGTATTATTTGATTCGGGTGCCGATTGGAGTTATGTGACAACTCGTATCTCAAACCCGTCTTCGTATTGTATGCAACGTGTGTGAACTTGATCGAATCATTGAATGATTGAATTGTTGAATGTTATGACGTTATGATTTTTGTGTTTTATGTAATGTAATGTACGTATGTATATATTGGCTCAAACACACAACATGAACCAACCGCACAACCACCACTCGATCGCACAAGCCCAATTGGGCCACACCTTGTACGCGGACCCATAGGGCACCCGAATTGGGTTCGGCCCACTTGTTTTCCACGCAAACAAACACCCACCTAGGGGTTGTTCTCTCATTTTAGTTACAACACATCCACACACATCAAAACCCTAGCTCGTCTCTCTCTCTCTCTCTCTCACGAACTCGAAGGCAACCGCACACATCATCGAAGTTCATAGTGTTCGGATCATTCTCTAATCCGGTTAGTGCTTTATGTGTTTGTTGTTATTTGATGTTATGCTTGATCAATGACGGTGTGTTGTATATGATTGATTTAATTCGTTCATGTGTATGAAATCAATATCATAGGGTTGCATGATGTTGTGTTATAGCTAGTAATGATAAGATGAATCGGTTCATATGTGTAGGGGGATAATAATCGGATGAATCTATCATCGAGTATAGTATGGTGTAAGTTAATTATGTGATTTAAGATGTGAACAAATTGTAATCGGATTGGTATGAATGATAATCGACTGGAATGTCATATTTCCGGTTTGTTACACAAGAATTCGGAGGATATGCTTAGATGATAGGGTTGATCTGAATGAATGTTATAATGTTTGTTCTTGTTGATTTTGATTCGGTTAGGGTTCATATGAATAATTGATTGAAATATACTTGTTTGATCGATGGCATGCTAGATGGATTGGTTTGATTGTGTTAATTGATAACAAATTTGGAAAATTATTGATTAGCAAGATTGATGCTTGTAACCGAAATTACATGATATCCGGAATTCAAAAACTAGTCGCACAAGGGTCTTGATCGCACAAGAGCCCCATCACACAAATCAGTCTGATCGCACAAGATCAGGTTGTACCGGACCCGATCCGATCACACAAGGGCCAACTGCACAAGCGGTCCTCAATCGCACAAGACCCTTTGAGTCGCACAAGCTGACTGTCCGCTAATATGACTGGGCCACACACGCACATATGTTAAATGTATGAGGCTGTTGGGCCGAACAAGCCCAAGTCACATCGCACAACCCGGCCGGATCACACAACCCAATCCGGGCCGCACAAGTCGCTATACCTTGCTGGGCCGATATGCTTATTGGACTGTTTACTTATATGTTGGGCTTAATTATTATCTGGGCCGGGCTCTATCGTGTCGCACAACACGCTGTGGATCGCACAAGGATGTGCTGATCGCACAACGTGTTGGGCCGAGACTTATGTGGGCTTCCTCCGTATGATAAACTTATGACATTTAAAACATGCTATGTGTGTACTATGTTGCCATGATTGATAC
Organism: Helianthus annuus; assembly: GCF_002127325.2. Lineage (NCBI taxonomy): Eukaryota > Viridiplantae > Streptophyta > Magnoliopsida > Asterales > Asteraceae > Helianthus > Helianthus annuus. Next base: position 48,468,628 of record NC_035439.2, on the reverse strand, counting down.
GTGTTAGCAATATGTTAAACTATGTGTAATCATACGTGCTTTGCTTGAACCAAGCCTGACTTGTACGGTAACCCTGTTAGGACGTGATTGACCACTTTAATTCAAGTAACTTTGGTATAATCTGCCGAGCAAACCAAGGTGAGTTCATTGCATTTCTCTAGCATGCGTCCTGGTGGTTTGGGACAACTGGTAAACATTTGGAAGGGAAACTCTGGGTAAACAATTACTTGGGTATTGGTTATTGTACATGGGATCGATCATTACCAATGCTTGGTTAGGAGCATTGGGGTTGTTAAGAGGCACACTCCTCGGATACATATGGGCACATTCCCTAGGGTATCTAGCATGAGCAACATCGTAACGCAACATTGAATCGCATTAACATACATCTGGTAACAAAACACGTTAACAAAACCTTGAACTCACCAGCGTAGTCTGACACACTTGTTTGCATGCTTGTAGGTCGTTAACCTTGGAACATGGACTTGCTATCTGGGAGTGCTGGAGTGGTCATGGATCGAAGCTATTGGATTATTCATAATTGATACCTTGGTTTTGAGTTTATTTTGAAACGATTGTTAAACGACTTATCTTATGCTTCCGCTACATAACTTTTGTGAATTAATATTGTGTTTGACATTTAATCTTGGTCATTAATGACATGTTTTATTTAAGTATTTACTATTGGTTCAATGTGATTGGTGGCTCAGACTCTGATGTGTAACACGCCTCGCGGGGTTTCCGCAGGTGGTATTTTGGGGGTGTTACAGTTTGGTATCAGAGCCACTGGTTATAGTGAACTAGGTTTTAAAACGTTTTATAAAACCAGACTATAACCAAACAACTTCGAAGATCGATCATGACACTCAGCTCCAGATTGCAAGGTTCGTCTCTCTCTCACTTTATACATTACTTGCTTAGCAGTCACACACACTCACAACATATATGAAATGAAACATTAAACACCATAGTGACTGGATAGTGTGACACTACTCTTCGACTCATGTGAATCATAGACCTGTGATACCCTCTGTTGTGTTGTTTGAACGGGGGGAAACTTTGAGCGCAAGCTAAGAGGCACTGAGATAAGCATGCAAATTGCCTTATTATTATGGGTGCACACTTAATAATAATGCGGGGTGCATGCAAGTCCCAGTGAGACTTATCGAGCGTGAGAAGGGTTCTGCCTTACTATGTGCGAACTTGGTAGTACGTAAATATCAGTATGATACTTGACTTCCATCTCGTTTCGAATTTCTGAATCGATTCATTTCCAACTATAGAATCATGAGTGGACGAGGACACGGACGTGGCAACATCAACATGACTCAGGCTGAGTTGACTGACTTAATCAACACCCGTGTGGCTGAGGCCTTAGCAGCCTATCAAGCTGGTACGGAATGTACCAAGTACTCTTTACTCTTATGCCACGTACATGTCTTTTCACTTCTATAACGTGTTTCCTTCCCTCATTTAGGTCAGCAAGCGCAACCCCAACCTAACCAACCTGCGTGTACGTTCAAAATGTTTATGGACTGTAAGCCACAGACCTTCACCGGGACTGAAGGGGCTGTGGGACTTCTGAGATGGTTCGAGAAAGCAGAGTCTGTGTTTGCTATCTGTAACTGTCCCGCTGGGGACAGGGTGAAATATGCTGCGGGTACCTTGGCGGATGGTGCCCTAACGTGGTGGAACGCCCAGGTACAATTGCTGGGCATTGAGGCAGCGAATGCCACAACATGGGATGACTTTAAAGAACTGATCAGAGAGGAGTATTGTCCACGGGATGAGGTCCAAAAGCTGGAAAACGAGTACTACGACCTGAAGATGGTTGGATCTGAGGTCGAAGCGTATGTGAAGCGATCGTATGAATTGGCCGACATGTGCCCGAACTTGTCCCGGCCTATGTCTCGGAGGATCGAGTTGTTCATCAAGGGGCTGCCTCCTCGTGTGAAGAGTCTGGTTACTGCAGCACATCTCAATGATTTGACACAGATTGTCTGTTTGACCCACAAGATTGTGGATCAGGAAGTAGAGAGTAATTCGTTACCCCCACGCATTTCAGCTACCGCTGCTACGGCACCCACTGCTACTATATCTTCTAATGATAACAAACGAAAGTGGAGTGACTACGACAAAGCATCCAGTGCTGGTCAGACTCAGAAAAGGCCAGACAACACCAACCGCAACATCAGCCAGTCGTCTTCTGTCAATCAAGGCCAGGGAAGTAGCCAAAGTCAGGGTCAGTATGCGGGGAGGAAGCCCGGTGTAACAAGTGTGGCTATCACCATTTCGGGCCGTGTGGTCGGACATGTAACAGGTGTGGTAAGGCGGGCCATGAGGCCAGGGATTGTAGGGCCTCACAACCCAAACACCAGCAGCAACAGAATCAGCAAAACCAGAGACAACAGGGGCAACCACCCCAGCAGAACCAGGGTTTCAGGAAGGGATGCTATCAGTGTGGTGACGAGGGCCACTTTAAGCGGGATTGCCCTCAGTTAAACCAGAACGCCAACGACAACAACAACCGCCCGAACAACAACAACGCTGGAAACAACAACAACAACAACGGCAATAATGGGGGAAATGGTGCTCGAGGCAGAGTGTTCCAGCTTGGAGCAGGGGATGCCAGGAATGACGGCAACGTTGTAACTGGTACGTTTCCTGTTAACAACCGTATTGCTTCTGTATTATTTGATTCGGGTGCCGATTGGAGTTATGTGTCCCTAGAGTTTAGTCAACGATTTGGGATAACCCCAACACCTTTAGAAGTTAAACAAATAGTAGAACTAGCAGATGGTAAGACGATAGAAGCCTCGAATGTCCTTTTCGGGTGCAAACTAGATCTCGTGGGTCAGGTGTTGGATATTGACCTCCTTCCCGTTACGCTCGGTAGCTTCGATATAGTGGTAGGCATGGATTGGTTGTCTAAGCACCAAGCAGAAATTTTGTGTAAAGAGAAGATCGTGCGTATTCCTCTCCCTGATGGGGAGTCACTGTTAGTTCAAGGGCATCGTAGTGGGACGATGGTTGGGATTATCACGGCCATGCGTGCACAGCAGTATCTACAAAAGGGGTATCCTGCACTGTTAGTGTTAGTTACCAACGCTCAGTCTGAAGAAAGTAAGATCGAGGATCTACCAGTGGTGCGAGAATTCGCTGATGTATTCCCAGAGGAGCTACCAGGGTTACCTTCTCACCGTCAAGTAGAATTTCAGATTGATCTTGCGCCGGGAGCGGCTCCAATTGCTCGAGCCCCTTACCGGCTAGCACCTGGAGAGTTACAGGAGTTGTCCAATCAACTACAGGAGTTGTTGGATAGAGGTTTCATTCGACCCAGTTCATCGCCTTGGGGAGCCCCAGTTCTGTTCGTAAAGAAGAAAGACGGGTCATTCCGTATGTGTATCGACTATCGAGAGCTCAACAAAGTGACCATTAAGAACCGCTATCCATTACCACGCATCGACGACTTGTTTGACCAGTTGCAAGGGTCAAGTTTCTATTCAAAGATCGACTTAAGGTCGGGTTATCACCAGGTAAGGGTTAGGGAAGAGGATGTTCCCAAGACTGCTTTTCGAACGCGCTACGGACACTATGAGTTTTTGGTCATGCCGTTCGGATTGACGAATGCACCAGCGGTTTTCATGGATCTCATGAACCGCGTATGTAAGCCATATCTTGACGAGTTTGTTATAGTGTTTATTGACGACATCTTAGTCTATTCCAAGAACAAGGAAGATCACGAGCGTCACCTACGTCTCATCTTGGAACTTTTGAGAAGGGAACAGCTGTATGCGAAATTTTCTAAGTGCGACTTTTGGATTCGAGAAGTGCATTTCCTTGGGCACGTTGTTAACGAGAAAGGGATACATGTGGATCCTGCGAAGGTGGATGCAGTTAAGAATTGGGCGGCACCAAAGACTCCGTCTGAAGTGCGCCAATTTCTTGGTCTCGCGGGATATTATCGAAGGTTCATTAAAGACTTCTCAAAAATCGCGCAACCTCTCACCTCGCTGACACAGAAGAACACAACGTACTCTTGGGGAACGAAGCAGGAAGAGGCTTTCCAAGTTCTGAAACAGAGACTTTGCAGTGCACCCATCTTGTCTTTACCAGAGGGCACCGAAGATTTTGTGGTATATTGTGACGCGTCAATTCAGGGTCTCGGTTGCGTGTTAATGCAACGCGAGAAGGTAATAGCTTATGCTTCTCGTCAGCTGAAGGTGCACGAGAAGAACTACACGACACACGACTTGGAGTTAGGAGCGGTGGTGTTTGCGTTGAGGATCTGGAGGCACTATCTGTACGGTACCAAATGCACCATCTACACCGACCATAGGAGTCTTCAGCACATCTTCGACCAGAAAGAATTGAATATGCGACAACGACGATGGGTGGAATTATTGAACGACTATGAATGTGCCATCAAGTATCATCCGGGCAAGGCAAACGTCGTAGCCGACGCCCTCAGCAGAAAGGATAATGCACCTAGGCGTGTGCGAGCATTGCAACTCACGATCCAGTCCAACCTTCCTTCTCAGATACGGGACGCTCAGTTAGAAGCATTGAAACCAGAGAACGTTCGAGCTGAAGCTTTACGTGGCTCGAGACAACGACTAGAACAAAAGGGAGACGGTGCTTACTACGTAACTGGACGCATTTGGGTCCCATTCTTTGGCAACTTACGAGAACTTGTAATGGAAGAGGCACATAAATCACGCTACTCTGTACATCCTGGATCAGATAAGATGTACCATGACTTGAAAACTACCTACTGGTGGCCCAGCATGAAGGCTCACATAGCAACCTACGTCAGCAAATGTTTGACTTGTGCTAAAGTCAAAGCAGAACATCAAAAGCCCTCAGGTCTACTGCAGCAACCAGAGATACCCACCTGGAAGTGGGAACAGATCGCTATGGATTTTGTGACAGGATTACCCAGAACTCAGGCAGGGAACGATACCATTTGGGTGATTGTTGATCGCCTCACGAAGTCAGCACACTTCTTAGCAATCAAGGAAACCGACAAGTTTTCTCAATTCGCAGCAGTTTACCTTAAGGAAGTGGTTTCTAGGCATGGGGTGCCAACTTCTATCATTTCAGACCGAGATCCGCGTTTCACTTCCGAGTTATGGCAGTCAATACACAAATCGTTCGGTTCCCAACTCGACATGAGTACCGCTTATCACCCGCAGACGGATGGTCAGAGCGAGCGCACCATCCAGACACTCGAAGATATGCTTCGGGCATGCGTACTCGACTTTGGAAAAGGATGGGAGAAGCATCTACCGTTGATAGAATTCTCCTACAACAACAGCTACCATTCAAGTATTAAGGCAGCTCCGTTCGAAGCACTGTACGGACGGAAATGTCGTTCACCTCTCTGTTGGCATGAGGTGGGTGATAGTCAGATCACAGGCCCTGAGTTTGTTCTTGAGGCATCAGAAAGCATTGTGCAGATCCGAAACCGTATGGCCGCAGCTCGCGACCGTCAGAAAAGCTACGCTGACAAGCGTAGTAAACCACTGGAATTCGAAGTTAATGACCGCGTTATGTTAAAGGTTTCACCCTGGAAGGGTGTGGTGCGTTTTGGGAAACGCGGCAAACTAAACCCTCGTTATGTGGGACCGTTCAAAATTCTGGAACGAATTGGAAAGGTGGCCTACAGGTTGGAATTACCTGCTGAGTTGGGTAATGTCCATGATGTGTTTCACGTATCGCAGCTAAAGAAGTGTTTGGTTGATGAAACACTAGTAGTACCATTTCAAGAGCTGAAGATAGACGACAAATTGCAGTTTGTCGAAGAACCAATTGAAATTATGGACCGAGAAGTTAAAGTTCGTAAGCACAGTCGCATACCGATTGTGAGAGTTCGTTGGAACTCAAGACGTGGTCCAGAGTTCACATGGGAACGCGAGGACCAGATGAAACTTAAGTATCCACATTTGTTCCCCACAGATCAGGCAGAACCTAGCAAACTTAACGTTGATGCAACTAGTGAATTTCGGGACGAAATTCCCATTCAAGAGGGGGATGATGTGACACCCCAGGAAAACTAGTGAACAATATAGCTTACGTTAGTGAGTGCGTACCAAATTTCAGGACGAAATTTCTTTTTAGTTGGGGATACTGTGACAACTCGTATCTCAAACCCGTCTTCGTATTGTATGCAACGTATGTGAACTTGATCGAATCATTGAATGATTGAATTGTTGAATGTTATGACGTTATGATTTTTGTGTTTTATGTAATGTAATGTACGTATGTATATATTGGCTCAAACACACAACATGAACCAACCGCACAACCACCACTCGATCGCACAAGCCCAATTGGGCCACACCTTGTACGCGGACCCATAGGGCACCCGAATTGGGTTCGGCCCACTTGTTTTCCACGCAAACAAACACCCACCTAGGGGTTGTTCTCTCATTTTAGTTACAACACATCCACACACATCAAAACCCTAGCTCGTCTCTCTCTCTCTCTCTCACGAACTCGAAGGCAACCGCACACATCATCGAAGTTCATAGTGTTCGGATCATTCTCTAATCCGGTTAGTGCTTTATGTGTTTGTTGTTATTTGATGTTATGCTTGATCAATGACGGTGTGTTGTATATGATTGATTTAATCCGTTCATGTGTATGAAATCAATATCATAGGGTTGCATGATGTTGTGTTATAGCTAGTAATGATAAGATGAATCGGTTCATATGTGTAGGGGGATAATAATCAGATGAATCTATCATCGAGTATAGTATGGTGTAAGTTAATTATGTGATTTAAGATGTGAACAAATTGTAATCGGATTGGTATGAATGATAATATACTGGAATGTCATATTTCCGGTTTGTTACACAAGAATTCGGAGGATATGCTTAGATGATAGGGTTGATCTGAATGAATGTTATAATGTTTGTTCTTGTTGATTTTGATTCGGTTAGGGTTCATATGAATAATTGATTGAAATATACTTGTTTGATCGATGGCATGCTAGATGGATTGGTTTGATTGTGTTAATTGATAACAAATTTGGAAAATTATTGATTAGCAAGATTGATGCTTGTAACCGAAATTACATGATATCCGGAATTCAAAAACTAGTCGCACAAGGGTCTTGATCGCACAAGAGCCCCATCACACAAATCAGTCTGATCGCACAAGATCAGGTTGTACCGGACCCGATCCGATCACACAAGGGCCAACCGCACAAGCGGTCCTCAATCGCACAAGACCCTTTGAGTCGTACAAGCTGACTGTCCGCTAATATGACTGGGCCACACACGCACATATGTTAAATGTATGAGGCTGTTGGGCCGAACAAGCCCAAGTCACATCGCACAACCCGGCCGGATCGCACAACCCAATCCGGGCCGCACAAGTCGCTATACCTTGCTGGGCCGATATGCTTATTGGACTGTTTACTTATATGTTGGGCTTAATTATTATCTGGGCCGGGCTCTATCGTGTCGCACAACACGCTGTGGATCGCACAAGGATGTGCTGATCGCACAACGTGTTGGGCCGAGACTTATGTGGGCTTCCTCCGTATGATAAACTTATGACATTTAAAACATGCTATGTGTGTACTATGTTGCCATGATTGATACGTGTTAGCAATATGTTAAACTATGTGTAATCATACGTGCTTTGCTTGAACCAAGCCTGACTTGTACGGTAACCCTGTTAGGACGTGATTGACCACTTTAATTCAAGTAACTTTGGTATAATCTGCCGAGCAAACCAAGGTGAGTTCATTGCATTTCTCTAGCATGCGTCCCGGTGGTTTGGGACAACTGGTAAACATTTGGAAGGGAAACTCTGGGTAAACAATTACTTGGGTATTGGTTATTGTACATGGGATCGATCATTACCAATGCTTGGTTAGGAGCATTGGGGTTGTTAAGAGGCACACTCCTCGGATACATATGGGCACATTCCCTAGGGTATCTAGCATGAGCAACATCGTAACGCAACATTGAATCGCATTAACATACATCTGGTAACAAAACACGTTAACAAAACCTTGAACTCACCAGCGTAGTCTGACACACTTGTTTGCATGCTTGTAGGTCGTTAACCTTGGAACATGAACTTGCTATCTGGGAGTGCTGGAGTGGTCATGGATCGAAGCTATTGGATTATTCATAATTGATACCTTGGTTTTGAGTTTATTTTGAAACGATTGTTAAACGACTTATCATATGCTTCCGCTACATAACTTTTGTGAATTAATATTGTGTTTGACATTTAATCTTGGTCATTAATGACATGTTTTATTTAAGTATTTACTATTGGTTCAATGTGATTGGTGGCTCAGACTCTGATGTGTAACACGCCTCGCGGGGTTTCCGCAGGTGGTATTTTGGGGGTGTTACAAGTTATGTGTCCCTAGAGTTTAGTCAACGATTAGGGATAACCCCAACACCTTTAGAAGTTAAACAAGTAGTAGAACTAGCGGATGGTAAAACGATAGAAGCCTCGAATGTCCTTTTCGGGTGCAAACTAGATCTTGTGGGTCAGGTGTTTGATATTGACCTCCTTCCCGTTACGCTCGGTAGTTTTGACATAGTGGTAGGCATGGATTGGTTGTCTAAACACCAAGCAGAAATTTTGTGTAAAGAGAAGATCGTGCGTATCCCTCTCCCTGATGGGGAGACATTATTAGTTCAAGGGCATCGTAGTGGGACGATGGTTGGTATTATCTCGGCCATGCGTGCACAGCAATATCTGCAAAAGGGGTATCCTGCAATGTTAGCGCTAGTTACCAACGCTCAGTCTGAAGAAAGTAAGATCGAGGATCTACCAGTGGTGCGAGAATTCGCTGATGTATTCCCAGAGGAGCTACCAGGGTTACCTCCTCATCGTCAAGTAGAATTCCAGATTGATCTTGCGCTGGGAGCGGCTCCGATTGCTCGAGCTCCATACCGGTTAGCACCTGGAGAGTTGCAAGAACTCTCTAATCAACTGCAAGAGTTGTTGGACAGGGGCTTTATTCGACCCAGTTCTTCGCCTTGGGGAGCCCCAGTACTATTTGTAAAGAAGAAAGATGGGTCATTCCGTATGTGTATCGACTATCGAGAGCTCAACAAGGTGACCATTAAGAACCGCTATCCGTTACCACGCATCGACGACTTGTTTGACCAGCTGCAAGGGTCAAGCTTCTATTCCAAGATCGACTTAAGATTGGGGTATCACCAGGTAAGGGTTAGGGAAGAGGATGTTCCCAAGACGGCTTTTCGAACGCGCTACGGACACTATGAGTTTCTGGTCATGCCGTTTGGATTGACCAATGCACCAGCGGTTTTCATGGATCTCATGAACCGCGTATGTAAGCCATATCTCGACGAGTTTGTTATAGTGTTTATTGATGACATCTTAGTCTATTCGAAGAACAGGGAGGATCACGAGCGTCACCTACGTCTCATCTTGGAACTTTTGAGAAGGGAACAGCTGTATGCAAAATTTTCTAACTGCGACTTTTGGATTCGAGAAGTGCATTTCCTTGGGCACGTTGTTAACGAGAAAGGGATACATGTGGATCCTGCGAAGGTGGATGCAGTTAAAAATTGGGCGGCACCAAAGACTCCCTCTGAGGTGCGCCAATTTCTTGGTCTTGCTGGATATTATCGAAGGTTCATTAAAGACTTCTCGAAAATCGCGCAACCCCTCACCTCGCTGACACAGAAGAACACGGCGTACTCTTGGGGAACGAAGCAGGAAGAGGCCTTCCAGTTGTTAAAACAGAAACTTTGCAGTGCACCGATCTTGTCGTTACCAGAGGGAACCGAAGATTTTGTGGTTTATTGTGACGCTTCGATTCAGGGTCTTGGTTGCGTGTTGATGCAACGCGAGAAAGTGATAGCTTATGCTTCTCGTCAGTTGAAGGTGCACGAGAAGAACTACACGACACACGACTTGGAGTTAGGAGCGGTGGTATTTGCGTTGAAGATCTGGAGGCACTATCTGTACGGTACCAAATGCACCATCTACACCGACCATAGGAGTCTCCAGCACATCTTCGACCAGAAAGAATTGAATATGCGACAACGACGATGGGTGGAATTATTGAACGACTATGAATGTGCCATCAAGTATCATCCGGGCAAGGCGAACGTTGTAGCTGACGCCCTCAGCAGAAAGGATAATGCACCTAGGCGTGTGCGAGCATTGCAACTCACGATCCAGTCCAACCTTCCTTCCCAGATACGAGACGCTCAGTTAGAAGCGTTGAAACCAGAGAATGTTCGAGCTGAAGCTTTACGTGGCTCGAGGCAACGACTAGAACGAAAGGGAGGCACATAAATCACGCTACTCTGTACATCCTGGATCAGATAAGATGTACCACGACTTGAAAACTACATACTGGTGGCCTAGCATGAAAGCCCACATAGCAACCTACGTCAGCAAATGTTTGACTTGTGCTAAAGTCAAAGCAGAACATCAAAAGCCCTCAGGTCTACTGCAGCAACCAGAGATACCCACATGGAAGTGGGAACAGATCGCCATGGATTTCGTGACAGGACTACCAAGAACTCAGGCTGGGAATGGCACCATTTGGGTGATTGTTGATCGCCTCACGAAATCAGCACACTTCCTAGCAATCAAGGAAACAGACAAATTCTCTCAGCTGGCAGCAGTGTATCTTAAGGAGGTGGTTTCTAGGCATGGGGTGCCAACTTCTATCATTTCAGACCGAGATCCGCGTTTCACTTCAGAGTTATGGCAATCAATGCATAAATCGTTTGGTTCCCAACTCGACATGAGTACCGCTTATCACCCGCAGACGGATGGTCAAAGCGAGCGCACCATCCAAACACTTGAAGACATGCTACGGGCATGTGTAATCGACTTTGGGAAAGGATGGGAGAAACACTTGCCGTTGATAGAATTCTCCTACAACAACAGCTACCACACTAGTATAAAGGCCGCTCCGTTCGAAGCACTGTATGGACGTAAATGTCGTTCACCCCTCTGTTGGCTTGAGGTGGGTGATAGTCAGATCACAGGCCCTGAGTTTGTGCTTGAGGCATCAGAAAGCATTGTGCAGATCCAAAACCGTATGGCTACAGCTCGCGACCGCCAGAAAAGCTACGCTGACAAGCGTAGTAAACCGCTGGAATTTGAAGTTAATGACCGCGTTATGTTAAAGGTTTCACCCTGGAAGGGTGTGGCGCGTTTTGGGAAACGCAGCAAACTAAACCCTCGTTATGTAGGACCATTCAAAATTTTAGAACGGATTGGAAAGGTGGCCTACAGGTTGGAATTACCTGCTGAGTTGGGTAATGTCCATGATGTGTTCCACGTATCACAACTAAAGAAGTGTTTGGTTGATGAAACACTAGTAGTACCATTCCAAGAGCTAAAGATAGATGACAAATTGCAGTTTGTCGAAGAACCAACTGAGATTATGGATCGGGAAGTTAAAGTTCGTAAACACAGCCGTATACCAATTGTGAGAGTTCGTTGGAACTCAAGACGTGGTCCAGAGTTCACGTGGGAACGCGAGGACCAGATGAAACTTAAATATCCACATTTGTTCCCCAAAGACCAGGCAAAACCTAGCAAATTTAATGATGATGCAACTAGTGAATTTCGGGACGAAATTCCCATTCAAGTTGGGGAGGATGTGACACCCCAGGAAAACCAGCAAACGATATAACTTACCTAGCTTTAACTTATCTAGCTTTCTCAGTGAGTGCGTACCAAATTTCGGGACGAAATTTCTTTTTAGTTGGGGATACTGTGACAACTCGTAATTTGAACCTACCTTCTGTAACGTTACGTGCTTACGTGAACTATGTTAATTGAATGTTATGTTTATTTATATGTGTATGTATGTATATAGTGGCCCAAACGCACAATATGATCCGATCGCACAACACTTACTCGATTGCACCAACCCATTCGGCCCACTATGCATGAACTCGAGACCTTTAGGGCAGCCCATGTGAGGGTTCGGCCAACCCCTCCCTTAACCGAATTATACCTAGAATGTTAGTAACATTCTCACAACTTGCAAAACATCCTAGCACACACACAAACCCTAGAACTTACACTCTCCCTCTCGACTCGGAACCAAGGCAGCCGAACATCCCTTCATCGAAGCTTTTGGGATTCGGATCATTCCTTTTTCTCATCTCGGTTAGTAATATGTTTACAGATTTCATGTTTATGGATGTTGTGATATGCATGCTTTATGTGGTGATTATGGTTAGTGGCGTTATAAATTGTTAATGTTAAGGTGCTTGAAATCGGCTCATGTATGTTTGTATAGGATGGTGTTTGTATAACTTGAATGGATTGATAAACATGATTACAGAATTGATGTACACATAAACTAGGGTGCATGCTAGTTTAGAATGGGTGGATAAAAGGATCCGATTGTATGTTTTGTATAATGATCCGATTGTTTGTTCTTGAATGATGATTTCGATGGTTACTGTTCTTGTGAGGAAGATGTTATGATTGTGTTTGAATATGGAATGATTGTTGATTTGATCTATTTCCGAAACTGCCTAACTTGTTAGCCGAAATCACGGAATAATTGTTGCTGATAATAAAGGAAATCAGGAAAGCTGTTACACATGCTTAGTCTCGACACCGATTGCGAGTCGAGAACTCTCTGTCTCGACTCGAGACCATAACACCGGCACAAAACAACACAACTCGAGACCACGGTTGCGGGTCCGGTTGCGACTCGAGACCGTGTAGTCTCGACCAGACCAAGATGACCCGAGAACACCCTGTTGCGACTTGAGACTGTGAAACCAGGACAACCCGAGACCGCCTAGTCTCGACTCGAGAGCTTAGTCTCGACTCGAGACCATTTACACGTACACTTTGTCATTGGGCCTGCACACTGTTACGAGTCCATCTGATTGGGCCGCATATTTGGACTTTGTTTATGTGAAGCTACTGTTGAACTGCTATGCTTATACGTGAATATGATGACCAATATTTGTACACAACTTGTTACAATGTGTGGAACATACGTGCAATACTAGTATATGAATCTGATTGGTATGATAACTGTGATAGGACGTGGTTGATCACTTTGTAGCTTAATTGAACTATTGTGTATCATACCGAGCAATCCCAAGTGAGTTCATTGCATTTTCCCAAGCATGCGTCCCGGTGGTTTGGGACAACTGATAAACATTCGGAAGGGAAACTTTGGGTAAACAACTATATCGGTTTTGGTTATTGAACATGGAATATATCATCATCGGATTGCCTGTAGGGCAATGGGGTAATTAGTTGATAGCGCTATTAGGTGGGAGACCTCACACCGGGCCGTAAGGACGGGCGTGAACTAATTATCTGGGTTTCACTATGGTTGTTAAGAGGCACACTCCTCGGTTACGTAAGGGCGTATTCCCTAGGGTAACTAGCGTGAACAACATAGTGGGTTGCTAAGAGGCACACTCCTCGGTTACGTAAGGGCGTATTCCCTAGGGTAACTAGCATTAGCAACATCGTAACGCAACATTGAATCGCATTAACATTCATCTGGTAACACAACACATTAACAAAACCTTGAACTCACCAGCGTAGTCTGACACACTTGTTTGCATGCTTGTAGGTCATTAACGTTTGGAACATGGACTTGCTATCTGGAAGTGCTGGAGTGGTCATGGATCGAGGCTCTTGGATTAACTTACATTTGATACATTGGTTTTAAGTATTATTATGAAACATTTGCTAAACGATTATTTACATGCTTCCGCTACACAACACTTTGGGAATTGATATTATGTTTTATTTAAGTATTTACCCTTGGTTCAATGTGATTGGTGGCTCGAACTCTGATGCGTAACACGCCTTGCGGGATTTCCGCAGGTGGGATTTTGGGGGTGTTACAATTCCGACAAGGAGTCATAACAAGTACTCCCCATGTCCTCACATGCCTCAATGTCCTTGTACAAACATTCATTTAGTATGTTCATACACGCTTTTCATACATGTTTTCAAAGAAGTCTCTCAAAGATTTACAAGAATTACATTACACAAACAAGACGCATGAACTCGCTCAACTTTATGTTGATGTTTTCCAAAATTACATGTATTTCAGGTAACAGGATGGATCTTGGGCGCAGGTTTCGTAACTAGACGTAGACTTCAAGTTTAGATGTCATCCACTTTTGTTGATTTGTAACCCAGTCGAAGGTTGTGTTTTAAAACTCAAATAACAAGTGTTTGTAATACTCAAATTTTATGAATGGATGAACATCGTTTTGATCACGTAGTTGTTTATTCCGATTGAATGCAATGATATTAAACCCGTCACACATCATACGCTTCCGCAAAAGACAGGGTGTGACAGTTTGGTATCAGAGCTTCGATTGTAGTGAACTAGGATTCCTTCTCGAGTCTAGACTACAATCACTAGAGTTCTCTCACGAAAACATTTTACAAAAAGGTTTTCATTGCATTCACGTAAGCGTCAAGATCCACGAGTCAAACACTTTTCAGAAAGAGACAAGGCAAGGAAATTAGTAGGGAATACCCTCAAGATAAGGTGCCAATTAAGGCATAGTCTACACGAGTTAGACTTGCCAAAGATAAAATACACTCTTGGTGATAACTAGTACCAAGTAGTGTTTTTGTCGTGAATCGACAAATAGAAAAATGACCCCCCAAAAACGAGAGTTATAAGAAATATGATGCATAGAGATGCCTATTTATGCTAAGTAACATATTTGTTATTGATATACATACATACAAATAAGTGTACGGAATGATTATTGACGTGAATAAGATACTTTCGACTCCGACTCCTATTACTATACGTAACTCGCACGATGAAGTTACCGACCTCGCGTTCATTGCAAAGCTCATGGCTGGAGTAATTACCAAACAAGATGCTGAGCTTGCTTCCATAGGAGATGACTGCTCTTCCCTCTCGATCGTGAAGGTGCCTAACTACGGTAGTGACGACGAGGCAGAAGCGGCAACCTTGAGCAACTTCTTAAACAGCGGGACGAGATCCCTGCGGCTTTTGTGAAGCAAGATTGACGACATACATGTCCAGAAAAGGAAGATGAAGTATTCATATTGAAGGTGCCCCTCCAACTACTAGGAATTCCCTTTATTCCTAGTTCATTTAATCATCGTGCCTATTCGCGTGTAACGATAACGAGTATTAGCGCGTGGACCACTGCAAGGGTCCTTTCCATGACAGAGATATAAGGACAGTAGTGTCCCCTCCGTGATTGATCATCTGCTTGGACGAGGGAAAATTAGGGTGATGATGCAAGAAAATTTATTATTACGGGGGCCCACGTAATAAGAACTTGTAGTGCATGGAAATCCTGATGGACTCTGCGGGTCAGGTTAAAGATCACCATCCCTCCAAAGATAATCTATAGGTGTTCACACCTTCATCTAGTAGAACGATACATAGACCATTGCTTCAGCACTTTTTAAAGTAGGAAACATGTCTTTGCCTATTTCGTGCCTGACACTTCTACCGGTGTACGAGACGTTTGATAACCGATATATAAGCGAGTGAAGATGGATAACATTCGGAAGGATTCAGTGACGTTACGCATTCTATCACCCCTACATGAACAACCCCATCTCTGGGAAAATATACACATCGGTAAAACTAAAGACCTAAGAAAACCAATGTAGCAGGAAATAACTGAAACTTGAATGACCAAGGCGATGTAGCCTCGAGTTCATTTTTCCCATTACAAACAATAAGCCAAGTTGCCAAGCCTATGTGAAGACTCAGTAATTGTTTCCTCGCTCATACATTATTGATTATACATGCATGTGATATTGGGTGAATACATGTTGGCTTATGGTACTATGTACCTCATAGACAATTACGAAATGTTGTCTAACCCACCTCAAAGCCCCAACCATCGCAGAGGCTATAGACTTGAGTGTCACTCCTACTGAGGAAGCTCTAAGCGTTGGGAAAATTTTCAGAATCTGAGGATAACAAGAAAGAGACTCATGTGGAGTCATCAGGCAACAAGAAGAGGAAGCCTTCAAACCTAAAGTCAAGCACCCAAGCCAGCTATGGAAGCTCTAAGGCAGACAAAAGAAAGGAAGTGAACTAGCCGCGTGGCAGGAAAACTGATGGAGCCACTAATAAGGCTGGAGGTAAGATTTACTCGGGGACTAAGCCGAGGTGCGAGGAATGCACTTTCCACCATTAAGGTCGACGCCTGAGGCCTAAGTGCGGAAAGTGTGGAATAGAAGGGCATAGCAAGGACGCCTGTTGGGCGAAGGATCCAGATGGAAGAGATAATAGAGTACCAGGTTGCTGCAGATGTGGTGAAACAGGGCGCTTAGGAAAGATTGCCCCAGGAAGAAACAAGCAAGGAAGGGTCTTCACGACCATAGCTCGTGAAGCACGCCATAATCCGGATATGGTTAAGGGTACGTTCCCTATTAACCAATCTTATGCATCCATTTTTTACTAATACTGGCACCAACCTTAACCTGGTATGCTTAGAACTTAAGAAACTGCCTGGCCTAGTTTCAAGTAGAATAGACGTTCCATATTCTTTAGAAATGGGCATGTAGAAGGCTAGTTTAAGCAGACGAAGCAAGTAAGGATTGTATTTTGGGACTCAGAAGGCCGGAACCTTCTGTCACTATTAAATTGGGAAGTTTTGATAGTCAGCATGGATTGGACATTCAAGCATAGAAGTCGTTCGATAAAAGGGAAATCAGTTGCATCCCTCTTGCGAATGATGAAAAACTTATGGTACACAACCCTCCTGCAATAGGTGCAAGGGTGCTAGACCCCATGAGGAAGCTGATATGTGACGCCTCTCATTGATCAAAGCAACACTGAAGCATCTCCGAATAGACTGCAAAGCCTTCCTAGCTCATGATGTTGACAAGGAGACCTAAGAGCTGGAGCTAAAAGACAACCCGTGGTGGAGGAATTCCCAGAAGCCTTTCCTGAAGACTTGCCAGGAATAACCCCCCCCCCCCAAACGACAAGAGAAGTTTAAGATGAACCTCGTACCAGGAGCGGCACCAGTGACAAGATGACGCCTTACCAAATAGTTTCGTCCGTGAAGCATAGGCTTCCGATATAACTGCAAGAGCTACTAGACAGAAGGAATTAAGGACATGACATCCTTAGTTAAGGACATGAGGAGAAAATTAACAGTCTCCATTTTGCATAAACTCTAGAGAATTGGATATCAAGGATTGGTATCCTTCGCCGGGAATTGATGACATGAACAGACCGATCGTAAGGTTCCACTTACCACTCAAAGGTCAACTTGAGGACGGGATGTCCTCAACTGTGGATACAAGAAGGAATATCCCTAAAACGACCTTTAGGACTCGCTTCGAGCATTACGAGTTCCTCGTCGTACCAATTGGCTTAGCACATGCATCGACAATATTCATGGACCTCACGAATCGAACGTGAAAGCCATACCTGGATAAATCATGACTATACTTATTGACCACATTCTTATATGGCCAACGACCAAGGAAGGTCGTGAGCGACAGCTGCAATTTACCTCGCAACTCTTAGAGAAAGAATAGTTATGTGCGCCGAAAAATGGATTTCGAATTCGCAAGATAAGAACTTTAGGGTACCTGGTGGATAAAAACGAGATTTATGACAACCCTGCAATCAAGAGCTAAGGAGTTAGAGTTGCAATTATGTGACGCTTCTCGACAAAGTCTCGAATGCGCGTCAATGCAACGAGACCACGACATTGCATACGCGTCACGTTGATTAAAAGATCATGAGAAGAAACCATGATTTAGATAAAGTGGTTATGCACCGCAAATTTGACGTCATTACCCATAAGAAAACGCTGCACGACCTTTACTAATCACAAGGGTTGCAGCACATCGTTGATCATAAGAACTTGAATATTATCGTAGATGGACTAAGCTACTGAACGATACAGACTGTATGAACATGATACGTGCTCGTGTGATAAACTTTGATGAAAAGTTGGAACACTCACTTACCCTTAGTGAAGTTTCCCTACAACAGTACTTATCACACCACCATTTAAACCGCTCCGTGTGAAGCTTTAGATGGAACATAATAAGTTAATCCCCGTCATGTTGAACGGAGACCGGAGATAAACAATCTACTGGGCCGAGTTGGTCCAAGAAAAACTAGAGGCAAGATCGTTCAGATATATCGAGACAGCCCGCGGAATACAGAAAGATTTCGCCGATGAGCGGGAGAAAAACTGTAAGAATTTGAAATAAGAAGTATGGTTTTAATGGGAGCCTCGCCTAGAAAAGGCGTGATGTGATTTGGAAAAAGTAAAGGTTGGCCCCGATGTAGGGATCGGAACCATTGTCCACAAGATGAAACTTCCAGAAAAAGATCAGTAGTGATCGCGACACATCCCGTGTGTCTAGAGGAGTCTGACTCAAGGAACAGTCGTTGTTCCCACAAATAAGATTCACGTCAGTGACAAACGACAAGATCACTATAGAACCTATTAAGGTTTCGGACCAACAGTCCACAAGACACAGAAAAGACATAATTGATTTACATGAGAGCGATAGAATACATGACCTGAGAACATGAAGACAAATTTCGAATATAAGTGACCGCGTTGGATTCACAACCCCCTGCAACCGATGGCATCGCTTGAATTTCGGGACGAAATTCTTTTAACGGGGGGGGGGGGGGGAGACTGTGACAACTGTCGCTTTTCCGTACATTTCGTACACTAAATAAACAGTAATCAGTGCTTTAATGACTGTGCATGATCTAGTTTACGACAAATAAATTTCTGATTTCCATACAAGTGAATTCATGCACGTTTTGTACTACAAGAATTACTTTATGCATTAATCAACAGCGTTGCGTCAGAAATACTAGTAAACTCGCCGGTAAAACACACTGTGTCTACCATTCTACAGAAAGCAGTAGGACAATAGAATTGGAGCTTAGGTGTAGGTCCAACGACAAGAATACATTAAAACCCAAGAGTACATACAAGGGTTTATATATAGACTTTTCGGAAGCTAAAATACGCACTATAAAGCACCCGAAATACACTTTAAAAGCTGAATTTTATATAATTCAGCAAAATTCAGCAATATAACAAGATATTACCGTACAAAAACATGACTAAATGGTCCAGAATATTTCCCTAAGTGTCGGGAATTGAAAGTATCACAAAAGGGGACATAAAGGACACTAAACGGTGCAATTTAGCACTTTAACGAACCGGTATTAAACCGAACAACCGGACATTACCCGGAACATCAAAATATTATTAGAAGCATTGTTTTATTATTTTTAAGCTAGTTATGGTTCCTGAACACCATAACACCCCTGATAACATAATAACATAACAAGTCCCTAAAGTTACAAATGAAAGCTAACTTGTTTATAAATTAGAGTTTGGAATTTACACATTACCCCCCCCCCCCCCCGTATTATTCACGGTCATAAAGGGGGTGGCCCCACCAAATATTTGCCAAGATCCTACAAAATCCCATTAGATTTATTTTGATCTTTCTTGGATTTATTTGGATATTGTAAGATCTATATAGATTTAATATGATCTTGCTTGGATTTCTTTTGATTTCATAAGATATTACCAAGATATTCTAGGATATTGTAAGATCTAGCTAAATCCTTTCATATCTTGCCAAGATTTACTTAGATATCATGTGATATTTCTTGGATTCTATAAGATTTATAAAGATCTTGAAAGATATGGAGGAAGTTCATGAAAGTACTATAAGCTAACTTATGATTAAAATTTTACAACTAGACCCCTTCCCCCTAACCTTAAAATTGGTCACATGGCCTATTTCAAGATCCCATTTGATCTTGCAAGATATCACTAGATATTAATTTATTTCATAAGATTTCTTGGAAGATTTGTATGGTACTTGCAAGACACAAAACTCAATAGGTAAAGGGTAGATGTTATAAAAGACTTAAACTTTCACGATCATCTTCACTTCACCACCTCTCACTCCTCCCCAATTCTCGGCCGCCCCTCATCACCACACCACCACCATTTTCGTTCAAGCATCATACAATCCAAGGGCTTCTCAGGGTGCTAGAAGGTCACTAACGAAGCTCGGTGCTCACGGAACTTGAAGGACCTCACCCGTTTGCTTTTATCCACTCAATCTTCATCATTGTTCTTCCCTAGCTTTAAGCTAGTTGTAAGATTCTTGAACACCCTTGCTTACTTCATATTTTAGTGGTTAAAAGATATAACATGTAGATTATTATAAGAACACTAAAAGACATACACATGAAACTTCAAATATAAGATGATTCATGATGGAATCTTGCTAAAATGATATTGTTTAGTGAATGTATGTTACTTGCTTGTTGATGTCTTGAGTTGATGATGTTAATCATCACATGAAGCTTGCTAGATGATGTTCAAACACTTAATCTAGCAAGCGGGAGGATGATTATATAACAACATGAAATAATCATCTCCTTGATTAAACATGAACTTGAAAGTAAAGTGATTTTTCTTGAAAAGTAATAAACCATGTGAACTAGTAATCTTGTAAGTCCAAGACTTGTGAATGATTTTTCTAAAAGAACCAAGTTCAAAATATGAGTTTTGAAAGACCATGGTTTTTATTAAACCTACACTATTTTTAGTAGAAAAACAAGTGTATAAACACTTATGAAACAAGAAAATACAAAAGAAATACTTTTAGAAAAAATCATCTTACAAGTTGTAAATGACAAAATCTTTTAATAAGGTGATTTACAATCAAATAACCATGTACTTAAAGGTAACTAAACCTACTAAATAACATGGTAAGTTACTACAAATTTTTACAAAACTCCAAGTTCATGATATAGTGTGATTTACATGATTTTTGGCTTGTGGTAAGTCTTGATTAAGTTGTTGATTGATGAGATGATTTTAAAAGAAAATAAACATATGTTTTGAAAACATGGGAAACCTCCATTTTTAGGGGAAACTCTGTCAAAATTTGTCACACCCCGGCCGCGTAAAACAATAAACCGCGGCGGAAACGCCGGGGAGTGAATTGCGAGAGAATTATTATTTCAAAAACCATGGCAATTAAAGTTATGTATTATTAAGATTTAAGTTTACATTGTCTTTAAGTTCAAACTAAAACAACATAATATCTGTCTTTTAAGTCATTAAGGCCCGAGTCCGCCTAAGTGAAGCACAATCAACATCATGCATTAGCACTTAAAAACACATGTAAAAATAGGTACGTCGGCATAAAAATGCCTGTGAGATACATATGTTTTGTTTATGCAGATTCATGACTCGGATTTGAAAGAAGTGTTTAACAAAATGTAGTCATGAACCTTGTAAAATGTTTATGAAATCATATGAAAATCAATATGAAAATGAATGATGATGAAAGAACAATGCATGGTTAAATAAATAACCAAGTAAAAGTGAATTTGTATAAAATATGTAATTTGTAAAACAATGTCATGTTTTTGTATAAAACGTTTCATATCCTGCATAAGTGGTTTAGATAACGCAACGATGCATAATACAATAAAAGCACTTATATATAGGAAGTACTATCGGCGTATCCACCATGCTTTTATCATATAACACATAGTCCCGTCACATAAATCACTTATCAACAACCAACCAAAAATGTCATGTTTAATGTCATAAATGTTCGTGTATAAACCATGTTAAATGTCATGTGTAACATGTATCATGTATAACCAATGTAATGCATAGCAAGTAGGAAATCATCTACTTAAACTATGTGATGATGCCAATGTGAAACAAATGTCATGTATGGTGAATAACAAGTCATTACTCGACCATAGGAAAAATGTACAAAACAAGGTTTTTGAATAAACATAAGTTTAAGTCAAATGTTATGCTTTGCAGAAAAACAATGCTTTATGATTACAAACATTTATGCAGTGATGTTAATCGCATACATTCAAGCCTTGCGACTGTAGCGACAAACCTTTAAATAAATTAAAGGTTTATCTAAATTATGTAGTCGGATTCTGTCATTCCCAACTTCCAAACAAACCTAGGAAGTCGAAAACGGGAGTTGTCAATTCCTATGGTACCATTACATAAGTCCGAGCGGCGTGATCAATGTTAATGAATGTATTATTGTCCCGATTAAACACACCAAATGTCATAACCAATGTAAGCATGCTATGAAATGTCACACCCCGGCCGCGGTAAAACAACGAAAGCCGCGGCGGAAACGCCGGGGAGGTGAGTCGTGACAAATTTATTGTTTCAACAACCATGGCAATTAAAATTATGTATTATTAAAATTAAAGTTACATTGTCTTTGAGTTCAACTAAAACTACATAATAACTGTCTTTTAAGTCACTAAGGCCCGTGTCCACCTAAGTGAAGCACAAACATCATACATCAGCACCTGAAAACACATGTAAAAGTAGGTACGTCAGCATAAAAATGCCTGTGAGATACATAGGTTTTGCTTATGCAGATTCATGACTTGTTTTTGAAAGAAGTGTTTAAATAAAATGATGCCATGTATCTTGTAAAATGTTTTCCTTTGTAAAACCATGTGAAAATCGATATAAAAATCAAATGATAATGAATGAACAATGCATGGTTAAATAAATAACCAAGTGAAAATGAGTTTGTATAAAAATGTGTAATTTGTAAGACAATGTCATGTTTTTGTATAAAATGTTTCATGTCTCGCCCCAAGTGATTTAGATAACGCAACGATGTATGATATAATAAAAGCACTTATATATAGGAAGTACCAGCGGCGTATCCACCATGCTTTTATCATATAACACATAGCCCCGTTACATAAGTCACTTATCAATAACCAACCAAAATGTAATATTCAATGTCAAAATGTTCATGTGAAAACCATGTTGAATGTCATGTATAACATGTATCATGTATAACCAATGAAATGCATAGTAAGTAGGAAATCATCTACTTAAACTATGTAATGATGTCAATGTGTAATAAATGTCATGTATGGTGAATAACTAAAAGCTACTCAACCCCATATAAAATGTACAAAACAATGTTTTTGAATAAACCTAAGTTTAAATCAAATGTTATGTTTTGCAGAAAAACAATGCTTTATGATTACAAACGTTTATGCAGTAATGTTAATCGCATACATTCAAGCCTTGCGACTGTGGTGACAAACCCTTAAACGAATTAAAGGTTTATCTAAATTATGTAGTCGGATTCTGTCATTCCCAACTTCCAAACAAACCTAGGAACTCGGAAACGGGAGTTGTCAATTCCTATGGTACCATTACATAAGTCCGAGCGGCGTGATCAATGTTAATGAATGTATTATTGTCCTGATTTAACATACCAAATGTCATAACCAATGTAGCATGTGAAAACCATGTACTAGGAATGCTAAGTAAACATGCCTAGTAGAAATGTTCATGTAAAACAATGTGCTAGCATGTTAAGTAAACATACATAGCAGAAATGTCATGTAAAACAATGTGTTCCATATGCTAAGTAAACATATGCAACAAATGTGTAACAAATCAATGTGCTAGCATGCTTGACATACATAGAAAAACACAATTGAAAGCATGTACTATCAGTGTACTAGGTGAAACTAGCATGTTTATGTCATAAAAGCATGAAATGCACGAAAGTAACACGTATGTACATGTGTATCACCCCAAAGTATTTGAAAACGGTAAAAGAGGGGAACTATGTACTCACTTGGGATTGCTAATTAGTCTTGAGAATAAGACCAATTTAAGCTCCAAGTATCACAGAATCAACCGGCACCTAGTATAGGTAACTATGTTAATAAATCGGCTCCTAAATCGGGAGATAGGATAGAATGAGGTTCTATAAATCAAATGAGTAATTGAACTCATATGGTATGATTTATTAGTCCCAACATTCTGATTGGAAGGCCTACCTAAGTGCTTTTGACCCGTTTCGACACATTATGGTAACATAAGTCACTATAAGGCGTCATTAGCGTAAAACTATGTCCGGATGGTTATCTATGTGCTATGTCAAGTCTTACATGCCCAATTATCCCTAAACATGTTACTAAATCAGGTTACATGTCAAAAATATGTTCACAAAGTCAAATTACGGATTTATGCTTCAAAAGGGCATTTTGGTCATTTCCTATGGGCATACAAGCTAACTAGTATATGACTAACCAATCCTATGTGATCATAAGGTATAACCTCAGTGGTTATTCCCTATGCAACTATGATCACTAAGTAAGCTTGGTCGGATTCTAAAGATCGACCAAACGGGTCGGGTTCGGAAGTGTAAGCGGTTGTTTAGACCGCTTAACTTACGACTCTAAACAAGCACAAACTAATAGTGTCGAGTTAAACATGTCAAAACATGTTTAACCTACTGATTTGGTATCAAAACAAAGTGTTTTGATACCCTAAAGTAGTTCCGTTGCAAAATGCGTGCTAAAACGCATATTGACCGAAACTTTGACTCGACACTACAACTTGCTAACGTGGTAATCAGCGGGTATAATCACGAAGGATTATAACTATCGTGATTACAATCACGTTTCAATGTTTAATTGAACTTTGACTTGACCAATTGATGGTCAAAACCGAAAGTCAAACTGTTGGCCAAACATTTGACTTTCTGCACTACATAAGGAAAAAGCAATAAAAAGAAATGAAAGAAGCTCACTAAGGGTCCTTGCTATCTTTTCAACAAGAAGACAAAGTCCCAATTCAGCTTAGGAGAGCTCCAAAGCAGATGTGAAGGAGAGAAAGAAGGAATGAGCTATGAATGAAGTGAACTTGGATGGCTATTTATAGTTGTGTTGATGCTCTAGGATCATCACAAGTGTTTTGTTTGGCCATTAAGCAATAAATCTTGACCACCCAATTGTCACAAGCAGGTACAAGCCTTGGTGATCACACAAACTTGCTCAACATTCCAAGAAAAATGCATAAACAGTCCCTGAACTATGAAACAGCAGCAAAAACAAACTTTCTGGTCACTGGGCTGCTCAGGCGCCCCGCGTAAGAGTTGGGGGTGGGCTTACGCGCCCCGCCTGAGCTCCCCAGATCAGCAAACTTTGAAAATTACAGTTTTGGTCCATGCATGAAATCGAGTCCATTTCAGGCCTTTTTGACCCCCGTTAAGCCATTTTCAAGGCTCTACAAGGTCAATGAAGTTTAGAGGACTCAAAATAAACTTGGAACACTCTCGGATGTCGGCTCGTTTGGTCGTACGATCGCGTTGTTCGGTTAATTACGACGGAACTCAAACGGATGCGAAAACGAACCAAAGTAAGCGACGAATGGAATTTTTGCATGCCGATCACTAAAATAAAAATATTTTAGTGTGTACAAAAATTTTGGATGTCCAGATGTGGCCAGAACGTAAGATATGCGCGAAAATGCAAACTTACACCGTTTTTGACACTTTTAGTCCCTGTAAGATCATGTAAGCATGTTTTCGCACACCGAACCTATCAAAGCTTATTTCTAAGCTATGATTAGGTTATATATGGTATGTTTAACTTATGATCAAGTCCCGGACTGTACGTTGCCTTACGAAACGGCAGACTTTTGCAAGTTGACGCAATTAGTCCCTGAGAGCGAATAAACGTGTTTTTGCCATACCAAAGCCTTTAAAACTTATTTCTAAGTTATGTAAAGGTTATTTAAGGTATGTTAAGTTTA
The DNA here is from genome assembly GCF_002127325.2 of Helianthus annuus. Taxonomy (NCBI): domain Eukaryota; kingdom Viridiplantae; phylum Streptophyta; class Magnoliopsida; order Asterales; family Asteraceae; genus Helianthus; species Helianthus annuus. Next base: position 48,443,002 of record NC_035439.2, on the reverse strand, counting down.
TGATGATGTTCTGGAGTGTTTGTCGCGTTAAACTGACTGCGTTTACCCACCAGTTCGCATATAACTTCCCAGAAACCGATATAGAGTTTGAAATCGATCAAAAATCAACATGAGCATCAAATCAAACATAAATGACAAACAATGGGATCAAAACACACTGTATTATTAATATTGTATTGTTCAGAGTTTGTATAATGATATCACAAGCACAGATGTCACATGAAAACCATGTTCTAGGAATGCTAAATAAACATGCCTAGTAGAAACGTTCATGTAAAACAATGTGCTAGCATGCTTATCAAACATACATAGCAGAAATGTCATGTAAAAACAATGTGTACATATGCTAAATAAACATATGCAACAAATGTGTAACAAATCAATGCGCTAGCATGCTTGACATACATAGCAAAACACAAATGAAAACATGTACTATAAGTGTACTAGGTGAAACTAGCATGTTTATGTCATAAAAGCATGAAATGCACGAAAGTAACACGTATGTACATGTGTATCACCCCAAAATATTTGAAAACGGTAAAAGAGGGGAACTATGTACTCACTTGGGATTGCTAATTAGTCTTGAGAATAAGACCAATTTAAGCTCCAAGTATCACGGAATCAAACGGCACCTAGTATAGGTAACTATGTTAATAAACGGATCCTAAATCGGGAGATAGGATAGAATGAGGTTCTATAAATCAAATGAGTATTAGAACTAATATGGTATGATTTAATAGGCCCTACATTCTGATTGGAAAGTCTACCTAAGTGCTTTTGACCCGTTTCAACACATTATGGTAACATAAGCTACTATAAGGCGTCGTTAGTGGAAAACTATGTTCGGATGGTTATCTATGTGCTATGCCAAGTCTTACATGCCCAATTATCCCTAAACATGTTACTAAATCAGATTATATGTCAAAAATATGTTCACATAGGCAAAATACGGATTTGTGCTTTAAAAGGGCATTTTGGTCATTTCATATGGGCATACAAGCTAACTAGCAAATGACTAACCAATCCTATTGTGATCATAAGGTATAACCTCAGAGGTTATTCCCTATGCAACTATGATCACTAAGCAAGCTTGATCGGATCCTAAAGATCGACCAAACGGGTCGGGTTTGAAAGTCTAAGCAGTTGTTTAGACCGCTTACCTTACGACCCTAAACAAGCACTAAACTAATAGTGTCGAGTTAAACATGTCAAAACATGTTTAACCTACTGATTTGGTATCAAAACAAAGTGTTTTGATACCCTAAAGTAGTTACATTGCAAAATGCGTGCTAAAACGCATTTTGACCGAAACTTTGACTCGACACTACACCTAGTTAACGTGGTAATCAGCGGGTATAATCACTAAGGATTATAACCAACGTGATTACAATCACGTTGCAAAGTTCAACCGAACTTTGCGTTGACCAAAGACTGGTCAAACTGAAAGTCAAACACTTGTTTGACTTTTTAAACTAGAAAGCAATAAAAGGAATGAAAGAATGCTCACTAAAGGTCCTTGCTATCTTTTCTACAAAGAAAACAACTCCCAAATTCAGTTGAGAGAGCTCCAAAGTAGATGTAGAGAAGAGAAGAGAGGAATGAGCAAGTGAATGAGGAAGTGTGGCATGCTATTTATAGTTGTAGCAAAGCTACAAGATCATGCCAAGTTTTGTGTAGCCAACAAGCATTAAATCATGGCCCTACATGTGTTGAAGACTGATTTGTAGCCTTAGTGATCACACAAACTTGCTCAACACACAAGAAATTTGCAATAACATCCCCTGAATTAGCAACAGTTTGCAAAAAAATGAATTCTGATCGCTGGGCTGTTCAGGCGCCCCGCGTAAGAGATGGGGGTGGGCTTACGTGCCCCGCCTGACCTCCCCAGTTCAGCATAAGTTTCATAATTGACAGCTTTGGTCCCTGCATGCATTCGAGTCCATTTTTTGCACTTTTGACAACTGTTAAGCCATTTTCAAGGCTCTACAAGGTCAATAAGGTTTAGAGGACTCAAAATATGCTCGAAAAACTCTCGGATGTCGGCTCGTTTGGTCGTACGGTCGCGTTGTTCGCTAAATTACGACGAAAATCAAACGGACGTGTGTACGATCCAAAATGCGCGACGAATGGCGTTTTCGCGTCCCAATCACTAAAATAAAAATATTTTAGTGTGTACAAAAATTTTGGATGTCCAGATGTAGCCAGAACATAAGATATGCGCGAAAATGCAAACTTACGCCGTTTTTGACACTTTTAGTCCCTGTAAGATCATATAAGCATGTTTTCGCACACCGAACCTATCAAAGCTTATTTCTAAGACATGTTTAGGTCATATATGGTATGTTTAACTTACGATCAAGTTCCGGACTGTACGTTAAAAGGCAGACTTTTGCAAGTTGACGCAAATAGTCCCTAAGAGCGAATAAACTTGTTTTTGCCATACCAAAGCCTTTAAAATTTATTTCTAAGTTATGTAAAAGTTATTTAAGGTATGTTAAGTTTATGTTGCTGTCCAGGAGTGTTTGTCGCGTTAAACTGATCGTGTTTACGCATCAGTTTGCGTATAACTCCCCAGAAAGCGATGTAGAGTTCAAAATCGATCAAAAATCAACAGGTGCAGAAAATCAAACATAAATGACAAATATTGGGATCAAAACACACTATTTTATTAATATTGTATTGTTCAGAGTTTGTACAATGGTATCACAAGCACAGATGTCACAGTCTCCCCTACTTTAGGAAATTTCGTCCCGAAATTTATTTAGAGGAAACTTGTGAGAATAGATGTGGATATTTCGCTTTCATCTGATCTTCACGTTCCCAAGTAAACTCTGGGCCACGTTTAGATTCCCAGCGAACTTTAACCAACCGAATCCTTTTGTTCTTCAACTGTTTGAATGTATGGTCCACTATTTCCACAGGTTTCTCGACAAAATGCATCGTGTTATCAACACGAATTTCATCAAGTGGTATGTGGAGGTTCTAATCAGCTAAACACTTTCTGAGATCGGACACGTGGAATGTTGGATGAACATTTCCAAGTTCAGGAGGTAGCTCTAATCTGTTGGCTACTTTTCCGATTCTTTCAACGATCTTGAATGGTCCAACATAGCGTGGTGCAAGTTTTCCTTTCTTTCCAAATCTAATCACACCTTTCCAAGGGGATACCTTGAGTTGGACGTGATCACCAACTTGAAATTCTAAGGGCTTGCGTCGTCGATCCGCGTAACACATTTGACGGCTTCTAGCTGTCTGTAGGTTATCACGAATCTTCTTGACTTTATCTGTAGTGTCTAGAATGAGTTCAGGTCCTGTAATTTGAGCTTCACCTATCTCATTCCAGCAGACCGGTGAATGACATTTTCGACCGTATAAAGCTTCGAAAGGAGCCATATTGATGCTAGAGTGATAACTATTGTTGTAGGAGAATTCGATCAACGGTAGATGCGAATCCCAACTACCACCAAAGTTAATCACCCAAGCTCAAAGCATATCCTCCAGTGTCTGGATTGTTCTCTCAGATTGACCATCTGTCTGCGGATGGTACGCTGAGCTCAAATGAAGTTGGGTACCCATGGCAGATTGCATGGTTCTCCAAAAGCGAGACGAGAATCGAGCATCTCTGTCATATATAATGTTCAAAGGAACACCATGTCGAGATACAATCTCATCAACGTATATCTTGGCAAGCTTGTCAGCAGATAGATCCTCACGGATCGGCAAGAAATGTGTTGACTTTGTAAGACGATCGACAACAACCCAAATGGCGTCATGACCTCTTTTAGTGCGCGGTAACTTGGTAATGAGATCCATAGAAATGTTTTCCCATTTCCAAACCGGAATCTCTAGTTGCTCCAATAATCCAGAGGGATGTTGGTGTTCTGCCTTAACCTTAAGACAAGTAAGGCATTTTGAAACGTATAAGGCAATGTCTTTCTTCATACCCGGTCACCAGTACTGGGTTCAAAGATCCTTATACATTTTGTCTGCACCTGGATGAATAGAATAACGAGACTTGTGAGCTTCATCCATTAGCAAGGTGCGAAGATTGTCTATACTTGGGACCCACAAACGGCCCATGAAATAGAACATCCCGAAGTCTCTTAGTTCAAGCTCAGGATTAGTATGAAACGGTAACTCTTTACTCATCAAGTCTTGTGTAACACAAGTATGTTGAGCCTGAATTATGCGGGATTGAATGTCAGATCGAACTTGAACACAGTGAAGCTTGACATGTTCCTTACGACTCAATGCTGTAGGATCGTGTCGCGACCTGAATGAGTCGTTCGGAAGAGCTCTCGTACGTTTCAGAGGCGGAAACTAAGAAACGCACTATCAAACAGCTTGAAATACACTTTAATCCTCTTTTATATTGAATTGACAACGTTTACAGTGGGAGGAAATACCGGCAGCACCTCGGTATAATTTTCCTGACCGTTACAAATGAAACAGATATGACAGCTATTTATACTACTACCCTATCTGTTTGAAACATCTCAAACGGACAACAATTCAAATGACGGCCATTCAAACGGCTGACTCACATTCAAACGGTTTAGTCTTCAAACGATGGGCCTGGTCTTGATCTCAAATGGTGGGCTTTATGATGGGCTTGTCTTCAAACGGTAACCTCAATTATTACATTATTCAAACGGCCACAGTTCAATATCATTGGTCCTTTCAAACGGCTACACTCATTGGGCCTTCATATGGTGAGCTCTCATTGGATATGTAAATGGCAACTCTCATTGGACCATCACTTCTTTTGTCTTATATGGCTAACATGCAAATCTTGTTGTAAAGCATGATGTAAACGGCCAATATCAATTTCTTGTATCATGACATCACTTGTGATGTCACTCGTGATGTCATGCCCGATCGTATCTGCAACGAGACCGAGACTCGACATAAGACGAAGACGACAGATGACTGCACCAACAGACTCCCCCTCAGATGTTGACGAGTCTTAAAGGTTAAGTCTTCATAATCTTTAGTCTCAATCGGTCTTCTTCAGAAACTACCTGCCTTAATCATGTCTTCTTCAGGAACTTCCTCCTGGAATCATGTGCCTGGATCTTTCTCTGGCTCAAACTCTCGTCAGACTCCCCCTATCATCATGTTGGGATCGCTGTCTGGTATTTGTTATCACCATTGAAATCAACTCCTGGCTTTCTCAGTTTAAGCTCTCCTCTGGTTCTGATGTGTCTCCTGGCTATTAGTAGCAACAGGATCAGAAACCTGCACAACTCAAACACTCTATCACAAAACAAAAACACAATTGTGATTCAATATAATGAATCAACTAATCATATAAGAAAACTATGAATGATTCAAAATCTTCACATTTTCACTCACTCTCTCCCAAACCATAAGTTCAACATGTTTAGCACTTGAAATGACGAAACTCAGCTCTTCACACTCAGTTGTCGAAAATCTTTTTGTTGTTTTCAAATTTCAAACAAAAAATACAATATTTTTGGATTTTTGAATTTAATGAAATACAGAAATGGAACACTATTTTTGTGAGATTGTGCAAGAGGATCATATCGGATTTTGAGACATATCACTAACACCGTTGATCTTATTAATCAGCAAATGTTAGAAATAAATTCACTTCTGATTGTCAGTATTGTTGTCCACTTAAACCTCTACACAAATTTTCAATTGATTCAAGATATATATTTAATGTCTTAGCACTTAAACTTATTTGAATGTCCCACCTCTTGAATATACTCCCGTATCCAGATCTCAATATTCAGATTTACAGGTAAGTATACTACGAATGATATCTGTATATAAATTAGGGGATGTGCGAGAACTGACGGATCTCAGGTCGATACTTTCGTATGCGCAGAGAGATATCAGTTTCGACTTTGCAGTGTGTCCCCTTTAGGAGATCTTTTAGCTACAACAACTGATTATCAATTTTATTGTCTAATCAGCTGAGGGCTTTATGCTATGTTTCAAGCATGTGAAGAAAGTATTATCCAAGGACTAGGTCAGAACTTCAATTCAGCAGAAGTCCCGGAATAATACCCCAGACATCATTGAGTAGAAAAACCTAGTATATCAGAATAAGAAACCTTTCAAACGAGATTTCAGGGGTTACCTATATATCCAAGTAGTGTTCCCCACAAACTAAGCAAGTTTGAATTTAGGTTTATATCTCGAATACAATTTACTAACTGTGTGAAGTCTATTGACACATCATTAGTAAGACTTGTTTAAAAACATTTTTGACTTTACAAATCTCTAGCATGCTGTGATAGTCCACCGATGTACTATCATCTCCTCTTTTTGCAACCAAACTCATTTTCATTTTTCAATTTTTTTTAAATTTTTCAAAATTTTATTACTCCCTCTAAAATCAAAATATGTTTCAATTTTGATTTTCTGAGAAAAAATTGAAAACAAACTATACAAGAAATTTGACAACATTATGTGAATTACCTCAAATCACCATTCTCATGCAAAAACAATCAGAACTCCCCCTCACAACAAACTATTTTCCCATTTAGATTTCAAAACACTTAAGTTTGTTTCAATCAAAATGGTTTTTCCAGAAAAATTAGTTTGTGTAACAACCATTTGTAGGTTCGGGGTTATCTTCATCATCATGTTTTCATCAAACTCATAATAGATTTGACGCTATCAGTTTAAAAAAAAAACAACATGATACTTGTAGAAAATCAAGTACAACTTAATGTCCCTGATTCACCACATGTAAAACGAAAAATCACCAAAGTGAAATTTCTCAAGAAATATGCCGATTCATGTTCCACGCTTACCAACCTGGGAACTCCGGCAAGTCAGGTTTTTCATTTAAACAGATTCACCCAAGACTGACGGTCCTTGGGTGATTTCGAATTCTTATTCAACAATGGTGGAAAATTTGCATCATCCATTGTTAAATCTGAATTCACCTTTTTTACCTCAACCAATGGCTCCTCTGGCTTTGTCGAACCAGAATCATTGCCTGCACATGGCTTGTCTGACTTTGATCTGTCAGATTTATCGCCTGAAGGTGGCTTGTCTGACTTCGACATGTCAGATTCATCGCCGACCATTTTCTTCTTCTTCATTTCTTCTTTCGTCCTCAGATTTGTATCTGATGAATTCATCTTGCTTGACTTTGCAGCCGAAGAAATTGATTCATCAGAACTCTTATTCTTTCCCACGGATGAACCCGAGAACAATATCTTCTCCAAATACTCTCGAGCTTTCTTCCTCTTCTTCCTCAGTCGGTCTTTCTGCCCCTGTGAAAGCTTCACTTTCGTCTCTTGAACTTTTTGTTCTTGAACTTTTGGTTTTTGAACTTTTGGTTCTTGAACTTTCAGTTCTTTGGGCTTGACCTTGACTGGAATTCTTGCCAATCTCTGAGAATTAACCCTCAATCTGTCATTCGATTTCCTTGGGCATTCTCTGGCAATGTGACCTTTGATTTGGCAATTGTAGCATCTTCTGGTCTCATAACTCCAATTCCGGCAGTTAACAGCAATGTGTCCTTGATAACCGCATCTGTAACACACTCTGTTATCGTACCAATCACCATTTTCATACCAAATGCTCAGATCATAGCATTGTTTGGCTTGGTGATATTCCTTCCTCATGTTTGCTGGATTTGACTTTTGAGCACTGTGGTCCGGCCTGCACCACTTATTGCCAACAATTTTTGAGTTTTCATTTTTTACTTTTTGTAATTTTTCATTACGATTGGATGATCGATCTGATGAACTTTTATTATGTTTTTGAAAATTTTTCTCATTTTTAATTTTTTGTTTCTGTTCCACTTTCTTCTTCAAAGGTTTTTGCTTAGAGCATTCTCCCTTTTCAGTCGATTGTAGAACAGTTTTCTGAAATTTTTCTTTCAAATTTAAAAACAATTTTTGTTTTTCTAGTTTTTCATTTTCATCATCAGATTTTTCATCGCAATCTTCAACTTTGACATTGTCAAAGTTTGTGACATTTTCACTTATTGGAACTGAATTGATTGGTTTTGGACAGGGGATATTCAAAAACTCGGATGATGTCACAAAACCTTTCAATTTCTTTTCAAGTTCCTCAATTTTGTTCCTCGAATTCTCAGCTTCACTTTCAAGCCGAGATATTCTCCCAAAATGAGTCTTGATTGTTTCTTCATTCTCATTCTTCAAATTTTCAAGAACAGACTTTTCATTTTCCAAAACTTTTATCTGTTCTTGAAATTTTGATTCATTTGCTTTCAGATTCTTGTTTTCTAGCTTAATCCAGAAATCCTCATCTTCTAAAGATTTCTTTTTTGCTTTCAAGCTCTTTTTCCAACTCTTTGATCTTCTTTTTAGCACATTCACCTTCTTTTTCCAATTTTATAATTTTCTGAAGATGGGAATTGATCAATTTTTGCTTTTCAATGTTGTTTTGACTAAAAACATTTCTCCCATCTTCAAGAATTTTCATTTGATTTTGAAATTCTTTTTCACTTCTTGTTTTTTCAATTTCAAAACCTTTAACTTTCTCTTCAAAAACTTTTTCTTTTTCTTTCAACTTCTTGTTTTCAAATGTCAAACTGTTCAAATTATTTAATAGTTTGTCATTTTCGGCTCTCAACTTCTCACAATTTCCCTGCAACATAAGAATCTATTTAACATCAACTTGCTTCTCGTCTTCCAACTTCTTGACTTCCGATGTCAAACTTTCCGTATTCTTCAAGAGTTTGTCATTGTCAGTCTTAAAGTTGTCACACTTAGAGCACACTGATTCATAACTTGATGATCCAAACTCTGCAGATTTTTCAGCATTTGGAACTTCTTCTTCCTTTGCTATGAATGTACCTGCACAAAAGATTTTAACGAAATCAAGAGGATTTCCATTATTATCAATATAACAACCTCGTTTGAAATCGTATTTCAGCACATATTTTGCCCTGACACATTTAGCAACCCTTTTGTGCATTTCTTCAATCACATCTGAACTCAGATCTAGCACATTATTCTCCAAAACCTTGATCATTTCTTTCTTTTTCTTTCTGGTTTCAAGTTCATGAGCTTTAAGTTTGCTGATGAATTGATTTAGAGGTAGTTTTGAAAAATTTGAGTCCTCCCTTAAATTTTTCAAACATTCACCCCATTCAATCGGTAATGCTTCTGCAAACTTCTCTAATTTCTCAGCATTTGATGGATATATCTCATGATCTTTCAAATAATTCAGTAAGACAGTATATCGGTCTTTAAGATCTTCCAACGTTTCGTCTTTCAGACACACAAAATATTTAAACCTTTTTGCCCATCCATCTTTGCTCACTTTTCTATAACCCTCATCTAGAAATCTGTGATGCCATTCATTAAGTTTTTCAAGATAATAGTTCTCCTGTTCATCAAACACCATTGCCATTTTTCCAACACAATCTGTTCAAACGAAATTCCAAGTTCAAACAATATCCTCTTTTTCAAACGAAAGTATTTTCTTTCAAACGACCGGAAGTAACTTTCAAACGGCCGGTTCACTTTTAAGTCTGAATCAGTGATTGGGCGGCAAATTTTATAGTGGGCTTGACACTGAGTGGCCGACAATTTTAATGACACATGAACTCTGATTGGGCCTTGAAGTGGCGGCAACTTTAAATTTTGTTTGCACAAAAGTCTTAAACGTTGACTTTGTTTTAAATGTTGATAAGGACTACTGCTTTACCAATAACAGCACATGCAAACTCCTCGATAAATGAATCACACCACTCAATGATCACATGCAACTCGTTACCTTTTATTGGACCAAAATATTAAATGTTTAACAGTTTGTTTGAATCATTGAGCCGCACACATTAGTTAGCGGCAACTTTATAACATTCAACCTATGATTGGGCCGCAACTAAGATGTATATGGAAACTTGGGCCTTGAGCTTATAAACATCAAACACTACACGTGCACACTTAAAAAGTTCTGATTATTTTCACATGAATGCTGACAAATCTGACTTATCACATGAGACACAATTCAAACGGTGACCTTTTTAAGCGATCATGATGTTTTCAAACGGTCAGTTTCAAACGGTTATGTACGTATTTCAAACGAGATGATCTAATTTCAAACGATAGAACACGATTTCAAACGATGCACAGATTTTCAAACGATGAAACCAATTTTTCAAACGATAGGACATAGGTTTCAAACGATCACTTTTTGTTTCAAACGATAGAACACGATGACGTCATCATTTCGCGAAAATTTCAAACGGTCATGTATTTTTCTAACAGTTTAGATCGAATTTCAGTCCGAAATTTCTAAGGCTTTGTTAATTGACAAATCCGAACACAATGTGAAACTTTGAGCCGATTTCAACCGTAAAATTTATCGATTTTATTAAAGAAGGTGTAGAAAATGAGATTTTCAAGCTGAATATGGCAAGAACTCCTCGTCCTGAGCTCTGATACCAATTGTAGGATCGTGTCGCGACCTGAATGAGTCGTTCGGAAGAGCTCTCGTACGTTTCAGAGGCGGAAACTAAGAAACGCACTATCAAACAGCTTGAAATACACTTTAATCCTCTTTTATATTGAATTGACAACGTTTACAGTGGGAGGAAATACCGGCAGCACCTCGGTATAATTTTCCTGACCGTTACAAATGAAACAGATATGACAGCTATTTATACTACTACCCTATCCGTTTGAAACATCTCAAACGGACAACAATTCAAACGACGGCCATTCAAACGGCTGACTCACATTCAAACGGTTTAGTCTTCAAACGATGGGCCTGGTCTTGATCTCAAACGGTGGCTTTATGATGGGCTTGTCTTCAAACGGTAACCTCAATTATTACATTATTCAAACGGCCACAGTTCAATATCATTGGTCCTTTCAAACGGCTACACCCATTGGGCCTTCATATGGTGAGCTCTCATTGGATATGTAAATGGCAACTCTCATTGGACCATCACTTCTTTTGTCTTATATGGCTAACATGCAAATCTTGTTGTAAAGCATGATGTAAACGGCCAATATCAATTTCTTGTATCATGACATCACTTGTGATGTCACTCGTGATGTCATGCCCGATCGTATCTGCAACGAGACCGAGACTCGACATAAGACGAAGACGACAGATGACTGCACCAACAAATGCGTCAGCCACGACATTCGCCTTACCAGGATGGTAGCGAATTTCGCAATCATAGTCGTTTAGGAGTTCAATCCAACGTGGTTTCCTCATGTTTAGTTCTTTCTGATTGAAGATACGCTGGAGACTTTTGTGGTCAGTAAACACTACACACTTTGTACCGTAAAGGTAGTGTCTCCAGATTTTTAGAGCAAAGACTACTGCACCTAACTCAAGATCATGAGTTGTGTAGTTTTTCTCGTGCACCTTCAGCTGTCTTGATGCATAGGCTATAACTTTGTTTCTTTGCATAAGAACGCAGCCAAGGCCTAAGTTGGATGCATCACAGTACACGACAAAGTCGTCACTACCCTCGGGAAAAGATAGAATAGGTGCATTACAGAGTTTCTGTTTCAAGGTCTGGAAAGCTTCTTCCTGTTTGGATCCCCACTCAAAAGGTTTGCTCTTCTGAGTTAAAGCAGTGAGAGGAACCGCAATCTTGGAGAAGTTTTCAATGAAACGGCGGTAGTAACCCGCTAGACCAAGAAATGAACGAACCTCGGTAGGAGTAGTAGGTGTATCCAATCCTTAATCGCACTGATTTTGGCGGGATCTACATGTATACCTTGTTCGTTGACGATGTGTCCCAAAAATTGAACTTCCTTAAGCCAGAATTCGCATTTGGAGAATTTGGCGAAAAGCTGTTCTTTCTTTAGAAGCTCCATTGTAAGACGAAGATGTTGCTGATGAGCAGCTCGAGTCTTAGAATAGATCAAAATATCATCAATGAAAACGATGATGAACTTGTCCAAATAAGGCTTACAAACCCTATTCATCAAGTCCATGAAAACAGCTGGAGCATTGGTTAAGCCGAAGGGCATAACAGTAAACTCATAATGACCATATCTCGTACGAAAAGCTGTCTTGGGAATATCTTCTTCGAGAACTCGAAGTTGATGATACCCAGAACGTAGATCAATCTTTGAAAAGCAAGTAGCACCCTGTAGCTGATCAAAGAGATCATCAATGCGAGGTACGGGATATCGATTCTTGATGGTAAGCTTGTTAAGCTCACGGTAATCGATACACATCCTGAATGATCCATCTTTCTTTTTCACGAATAGGACAGGAGCGCCCCAAGGGGAAAAACTTGGACGGATGAATCCTATAACACCCCGACCACGTGGAACAACAAAATGTGGCGGAAACGTCGGGGAGTGTTGTAACAGAATCATTGTTTCATAACACATGGAAATTGAAATATTGTTTTATTTATTAAATGGACTCATTGTTCTAATACAATCAAATAAGTACAACTATGATCTTCCAAGTTTTAAAGTTGCCAAGGCACGAGTCCATCCTAAATGTAGCATATATCAACAATCATCTCAAGACGGCACCTGAAACATGTGTAAAAATAGGTACGTCAGCATAAAAATGCCTGTGAGATACATAGGTTTTGTGAAAATGGGATTCATGACTTGAGTTTAAAGAAAACGTTTAATAACAATCAGTCATGAACCTTGTAATTTGCTTTGTCTTGTAAATCATTTGAAAAACGATAAAATCAGATGATATGTAAAAATAAGAGAACACTGTGTGGTTAAATGGATAACCATGTAAAATGAGTTTGTATAAGATAGGTCGTTTGTAAATCATTGTCTTGTGAAAAGTGTGTTATTTGTATAAAATGTTATATGACCTAAATTGAAATGATTCAAATAACGCTACGATATGTGATACCATACAAACACTTATATATAGGAAGTACCAGCGGCGTATCCACCATGCTTGTATCATATTACACCCGCCTGGTTACTTAAGTCACTTACGCAAACCAAACCACCAATATAGAATGTTCATGTTTAAACCAATAGTCCAAGGTTATTGTATAACTCAAGTTAAATGTAAACCATGTGATGTATAAACAAAAGTTATGTATGGTAAGTGAAATGAGATTTCTTAAACCACAAGTAAAAATTGTACAAAACAAGGTGTTTGAATAAATCAACAGTTATGCTTTGTAAAATAATGTAAGGTTAAACGAATAACCTTATAGTAGCATATTAACAGTATACTTTGGATTTGTAAATAACATAATAAAAATATGTTTTGGTTTGTTGATAAAATGCATCGGTTGGTTCTGTACAATACCACACATGAGAGTATATCAAACTATACTTTTTGGGAGTATATCAAAATATACTTTAAAGGTGCGATTTAAGAATTCATTCAGACCTAGTGCATCAAACTACACCTTTGAGACTATAAGGATACCACAAAGGAAATCCCTATTTGGATGGAGAAACAAATTGGTTTCAGACATTCCATGACAACAGGAATGGGGTGTCTAGTCCTATAGCGCTATATCATACTACCAATCGGTCTGGTGAACAAAATAAGTACTATTCCAACAATTACTTTTGTAATCTTTGAGAAATCAGTGTTTAAACCATAGATAGTCATTTAGTTTGTCAAAAGATAAATACTAACATGTATAATCAATTATACTTTGAAATCATGAAAATAACAGATAGGTACACATGCTTCACCCCAAAGCAGTTGAAAACAGTAAAAGAGGGGAACTATGTACTCACCTGAGATTGCTTAGAAGTTCTTGTATGATAACCAAACAATGCTAGAGATCACGGAATATCAAACGGCACCTAATAGGTAGCTATGTTAATATACCGGACCTAAATCGGAGGATCGGATAGTATGCGGGTTCGTAAACCAAACGAGTATGGAGACTCGTGTAATATGGTTTAACAAAGCACACATACTAAAATGAAACCTAACCTAAGTGCTTGCGACCCATTACGACCCGTTTAGGTAGCTTATGCTACCTTACGCGTCGTTCGTGTAGAACGCGTCTGGAACGCCTAACATCGTGACCACAAGGCATAACCTCGGGAGGTTATAGCTATGGTCACCTAATGTGTTTGGTCGGATCCTAATGATCGATCAAATGGGTCGGGTTCGAAAGTATAAGCGATGGTTTAGATCGCTTACCTTACGACCCTATATACGCACTATACTAAAAGTGACGAGCTAAGCATGTTAGAACATGCTTAACTAAGTTTAGAAAACAGTTTTGGCATCAAAGCAAACGGCTTTGATGCTCACGAGTAGTTTGGTTACAAAATATGCAAGAATGCACATTTTGGCCGAAACTACGACTCGTCACTGAGCCTAGATAACGTGGTAATCAGTAGGTATAGTCACTACGGACTATAACCATCGTGATCACGCTCACGTTATGAAGTTCCATGAACTTCGGGTTGACCATAGGCTGGTCAATGCAGAAAGTCAACAAAACATTGACTTTCGGACTCGAAAAGCAAATAAAAGAACGAAAGAAGACTTACGGAGGGTCCCTGAATGCTAATCTAGATCAAAGAGCTCAGGTATGAAGCAATGGCATCAACTTAGAGCATTTTGATCAGATTGTGTGAGTTTTTAGCAACAGGGGAGGGGGGTATTTATAGGAAAGGCAAAGCCGTTAGGATCGTTTCTTGATTTTCGTGCCACGATCCTAAGCGTCCACTTGTCAAAATGTTATGGTTACTGAAAATGGCCCTTGGCCCTTGATTGGGTGAAAGGGCATTGCCCCTTGAACGAACGAAAGGCCAACTGCAAGTGGATTCAATGAATCTGCTGTACTGGGGACTCCTTACGGACCATCGGTCCGTAAGCCCTCACTTTGGCAGATTTACAGTTTTGGTCCCTGCAGCCCCTTAACTTGGTATTTGATGCATTTTTGACACGTTTAAGCCCTGTTAACCCCATTTCAAAGCTCTAAAATGATGTTAAAGTATAGGGAACTTAAAATGTGCTCAAAAATATCTCGGATGTCGGTTCGTTTGGCCGTACGGTCGCGATGTTCGGTTAATTACGACGGAATGCGCATAAGCGCGAATAGCGATACAAATTGCGCGACGAATGGATTTTTCTCATGCCATACACTAAGGCATAATATAAGGATGCTTACATAAATTTTTGGATGTCCGGATGTATTTAGAACGTAACTTATGCGCAAAAGTGCAAACTTGTGCACTTTTTGACACTTTTAGCCCCTGAATGATCCAAAAGTTTGTTTTAGCATACCAAACCCCTCAAAGCCTATTTCTAAGCTATGTAAAGGATATTTATGGTATGTTTAACTTATGGACATGTTTCGGAATGTTTTTTTTTGGGTAAAGGGATTACCCCGGTGATTCTATATATTCACAAACCATAAAAACAAGTAGAGAGGAGAAGCCCTCCCTAGTTCACTCAAGAGACATGCCTCAAGAGTGTAAACAAAACAGAACGCAAACAACCCAAAAAACCGAAACAAACAACTAGACTAGCATCTAGAAATCCAAAAAGACACAAAAACACACTCTAATCAGCCCCCATTGTCTTGTATGGCGTCTTGCTCAATCCCCCACTTCCCAAGCAGACACTTAACAGTCGCACACGATTTGAATTTCACGCCCATCAGTTTGTAACGCACCAACTTGAGGATCACTTCGCATATTGCTTCCGGTGGCCGTGTTTGATTTTTAAAGAGTCTAGCATTTCGTTCTTGCCAAATTATGTAAGCTGTTGCACCTACAAGCAAACGAGCCACATAACTCGAAGCCGATTTCACGCGGCTTCTTGTCGTCAACCAAGTTACAATCGAGGACCATTTAGGATCCACACCACCCATGTCTACCTTATCACGAACCGAACTCCAGACCTGAGAAGAGAATTTACATTCAAAGAATAGATGGTCATGAGAATCGACATCAGCATAACATAAGAGGCAGCACATCATATTCATGTTCTTCCTCCTAGAAAAGTCCCACTTTAAGATTTTATCCTGCGTTAAAAGTTTCCGTCTCATAATAAGCCAAACCAAAAAAGCATGCCTTGGAATGCATTGAGGAAACCAAACAAAAGAGACCCAATTGACTTCCGCAGTTTGTCAAATTGGCATACTTTCGCAGTTTGTCAAGTTTAGTCCCTGTAAGCGAATTAACTTGTTTTTGCCATACCAAAGCCTTCAAAACTTATTTCTAAGTTATGTAAGGGTTATTTAAGGTATGTTGAGTATATGTTGATGTTCCGGAGTATTTGTCGCATTAAACTGAGTACGTTTTACGCACCAGTTTGCGTATAATTCTCCAGAAAGCGATTTAGAGCTTGAAATCGAACAAGAGTTGATATGTGTAAACGATACACATATTTATATATGTCCAAAGTATGAAATATAATATTTCATTGTTTTGGAATTTGTTTGATGGTTGAAGTGACACAGGTGTCACAGTCTCCCCTACTTTAGGAAATTTCGTCCCGAAATTTAATTCTAGAGGAAACTTGTGAAGACAGTTGTGACGGTTTCGCCTTCTAATAGATCCCTTGAACCCTTAAGTAAAACACGGGGCCATGTTAGGACTCTTAGCGAATTTTTTAACCCTCGAAGTGAATTCCTTGTAATAATAAAACATGGAATTTTGAACTACGGACAGAAGAACGTTTCTTATGAAGACTTATCATAGGAAACTTGGTGTGTGATTGAGATCAGAATTGGGGGAGCGTGAGAATAAATGACATTGGTTGAGGTCCGAGACTTCTCCCGTATCATTATTCTTGTCACTAGGTCTTAACACACGATGAAGCTTCCTGTGGCTCCTGTGCACTGAATTCCATAATTATGTAGGCCTCCATAATTACGTAATTCCTTGCACAGTCCGCACAGTCCATTTCATAATGCGTAGGAAAAATTACTTGAATAAACATGAAGCGATTCGACTAGACCACCAAAGGATCCTTTTAATTAGATCAACGAACGATCTTTTTAACTAGATCAACACATGATCTTCTTAACTAGGCCGTCGTACGATCTCTTTAAATAGACCACTTAAGGGATCATTTTTAGTTACATCATCACATGATATTTCTAATCAAATTTTCAAGATCAATCTGTTTAAGCAGACCATTCAAGAGGTCCAATTATAGAATAATACTTTGAAATCCATTAAGGGTTTAAGATAGTATCTCTGGATATCCTTATTATGAATCTCTCGTATGAGATATGAAAGATTCTATGAGGATTTGGATGGATCATATACAACCACAAAACATGTAAGAAAGCACATAAGCACAAATTTAGTTAACGTGATTCTTTATTTTGTTACCTTTAGGTATGGATATTCAAAGCACACTAGGAATCCAATCCATGGATTTCATTTGGTACTTTAATGATTTTTAAGGATCTGTCTATAAAGATAGAGGGATTCTCAATAAGAGTTTGACTTTGTTTCTTAAAAGAAACGAGAGTTTAAGGTTCTTGGGGAGATCATAAGTGATCATAATATGATAGAACCATGCGAGTAGTTTGTCTTTGGGTTGACATCATAAGGTTTCATCAAGCATTCATACAAACGCATAAATTTTGCAGAAATAAAAACAACAAATCTTTATTTATGTAACAACGGAATTGTCTTGAAGTGTCAAAAGATAACAACCAAGGAAACATAAAACACTAATTGTTCACTGCTGCATCATTGTTCATATTTGCCTCATTGATGTTGAACACTCGTCCACGCGCTGGAGGTATGTTAACAAGCCTTGGGCAATTGTTCCTGTAGTGGGTAAGGTCACCACAGTTATAACATGACCCTGGAGGGAACCGTGCTTGAACAGCAGCAGGGTTTGCAGCAGCTTGATTTGCATAACGACAAACATTGATCAAATGTCCCAACCGCCCACAGTGGGTACATTTGTGACACTGCTCTTGCTCTAGATGATGACGGTTGCATTTGTTGCACAAAGGTGCGGTACCAACATAGTTTTGTCTTTTACGAGGTTGTGCTGGCTGGTTCGGTGCAACTTGTTTGTCTTGAGCAGTTACAGCGTAGCTTTGAGAGGCTTTGCGCTTCTTCTTCTTGGACACCAAAGCATTTTCTTCCTTTGGTTCCACATGAGCAGTCTTGTCAGATGGTCTTAAGTCGCCCTTCCGAAACAGCTTGCGCTTCCTGATATGGGATTCAGTCAAGGTTGCAGATAGCTCAATGGCCTGACGGAGTGTGGTAGGGTTGCTACCAGTGATAATGTCTTGTACCGAGTCAGGCAGGCCGTCGATGTACCTTTCGATAGCCTTGTCGAGTGGGGCGACCATAGTCATGGTTGATGGTCATTTGTTCGAACCACAAAGCAAACAAACAACACCAAGGCTGAGTCAAAGCAAATAGATCCTCATAGTGTATCGCGAAGACATGCTCGCCTATAAGTGGACACTCACCCCAAGCGTTCCCAGGTAAGAGTGACTGGTCCGATTATGTGGATTTGTACGAACACTCTAACCTTAGACAGAAAACCCAGGGTACAGGCATTCACTCTTCCAGTTTGCATGTGTTCACATTATTTAGACCAACTTTGACGGGATTTTGAAGATTCAAAGGGGTTCAAAACCTTATAACAGAGGGTTCAAAACCTAGTAATCAATCATCCTAGAACAGATGATTAGTTTTCAAAGCGGTTTTGAAATTTATGTTCTTGTTGTGGTCGTCGCCTAAGGATAGGTGACGGTATTGTTTTATAACTGAACGCAAGTGAACTCGCGTTAGGGTCCTAGGAAGGTTATAGACTAGGTCAAAGCATTACTAATAACCTAATTCCCTATAACCATTGGCTCTGATACCAACTTTTCTGTCACACCCCGACCACGTGGAACAACAAAACGTGGCGGAAACGTCGGGTAGTGTTGTAACAAAATCATTGTTTCATAACACATGGAAATTGAAATATTGTTTTATTGATTAAATGGACTCATTGTTCTAATACAATCAAATAAGTACAACTATGATCTTCCAAGTTTTAAAGTTGCCAAGGCACGAGTCCATCCTAAATGTAGCATATATCAACAATCATCTCAAGACGGCACCTGAAACATGTGTAAAAATAGGTACATCAGCATAAAAATGCCTGTGAGATACATAGGTTTTGTGAAAATGGGATTCATGACTTGAGTTTAAAGAAAACGTTTAATAACAGTCAGTCATGAACCTTGTAATTTGCTTTGTCTTGTAAATCATTTGAAAAACGATAAAATCAGATGATATGTAAAAATAAGAGAACACTGTGTGGTTAAATGGATAACCATGTAAAATGAGTTTGTATAAGATAGGTCGTTTGTAAATCATTGTCTTGTGAAAAGTGTGTTATTTGTATAAAATGTTATATGACCTAAATTGAAATGATTCAAATAACGCTACGATATGTGATACCATACAAACACTTATATATAGGAAGTACCAGCGGCGTATCCACCATGCTTGTATCATATTACACCCGCCTGGTTACTTAAGTCACTTACGCAAACCAAACCACCAATATAGAATGTTCATGTTTAAACCAATAGTCCAAGGTTATTGTATAACTCAAGTTAAATGTAAACCATGTGATGTATAAACAAAAGTTATGTATGGTAAGTGAAATGAGATTTCTTAAACCACAAATAAAAATTGTACAAAACAAGGTGTTTGAATAAATCAAAAGTTATGCTTTGTAAAATAATGTAAGGTTAAACGAATAACCTTATAGTAGCATATTAACAGTATACTCTGGATTTGTAAATAACATATTAAAAATATGTTTTGGTTTGTTGATAAAATGCATTGGTTGGTTCTGTACAATACCACACATGAGAGTATATCAAACTATACTTTTTGGGAGTATATCAAAATATACTTTAAAGGTGCGATTTAAGAATTCATTCAGACCTAGTGCATCAAACTACACCTTTGAGACTATAAGGATACCACAAAGGAAATCCCTATTTGGATGGAGAAACAAATTGGTTTCAGACATTCCATGACAACAGGAATGGGGTGTCTAGTCCTATAGCGCTATATCATACTACCAATCGGTCTGGTGAACAAAATAAGTACTATTCCAACAATTACTTTTGTAATCTTTGAGAAATCAGTGTTTAAACCATAGATAGTCATTTAGTTTGTCAAAAGATAAATACTAACATGTATAATCAATTATACTTTGAAATCATGAAAATAACAGATAGGTACACATGCTTCACCCCAAAACAGTTGAAAACAGTAAAAGAGGGGAACTATGTACTCACCTGAGATTGCTTAGAAGTTCTTGTATGATAACCAAACAATGCTAGAGATCACGGAATATCAAACGGCACCTAATAGGTAGCTATGTTAATATACCGGACCTAAATCGTAGGATCGGATAGTATGCGGGTTCGTAAACCAAACGAGTATGGAGACTCGTGTAATATGGTTTAACAAAGCCCACATACTAAAATGAAACCTAACCTAAGTGCTTGCGACCCATTACGACCCGTTTAGGTAGCTTATGCTACCTTACGCGTCGTTCGCGTAGAACGCGTCTGGAACGCCTAACATCGTGACCACAAGGCATAACCTCGGGAGGTTATAGCTATGGTCACCTAATGTGTTTGGTCGGATCCTAATGATCGATCAAATGGGCCGGGTTCGAAAGTATAAGCGATGGTTTAGATCACTTACCTTACGACCCTATATACGCACTATACTAAAAGTGACGAGCTAAGCATGTTAGAACATGCTTAACTAAGTTTAGAAAACAGGTTTGGCATCAAAGCAAACGGCTTTGATGCTCACGAGTAGTTTGGTTACAAAATATGCAAGAATGCACATTTTGGCCGAAACTACGACTCGTCACTGAGCCTAGATAACGTGGTAATCAGTAGGTATAGTCACTACGGACTATAACCATCGTGATCACGCTCACGTTATGAAGTTCCATGAACTTCGGGTTGACCATAGGCTGGTCAATGCAGAAAGTCAACAAAACTTTGACTTTCGGACTCGAAAAGCGAATAAAAGAACGAAAGAAGACTTACGGAGGGTCCCCGAATGCTAATCTACGTCAAAGAGCTCAGGTATGAAGCAATGGCATCAACTTAGAGCATTTTGATCAGATTGTGTGAGTTTTTAGCAACAAGGGGGGGGTATTTATAGGAAAGGCAAAGCCGTTAGGATCGTTTCTTGATTTTCATGCCACGATCCTAAGCGTCCACTTGTCAAAATGTTATGGTTACTGAAAATGGCCCTTGGCCCTTGATTGGGTGAAAGGGCATTGCCCCTTGAACGAACGAAAGGCCAAATGCAAGTGGATTCAATGAATCTGCTATACTGGGGACTCCTTACGAACCGTATGGCTTATGGCTTACGGTCCGTAAGTCACTTTGGCAGATTTATAGTTTTAGTCCCTGCAGCCCCTAAACTTGGTATTTGATGCATTTTTGACACGTTTAAGCCCTGTTAACCCCATTTCAAAGCTCTAAAATGATGTTAAAGTATAGGGAACTTAAAACGTGCTCAAAAATATCTCGGATGTCGGTTCGTTTGGCCGTACGGTCGCGATGTTCGGTTAATTACGACGGAATGCGCATAAGCGCGAAAAGCGATCCAAATTGCGCGACGAATGGATTTTTCTCATGCCATACACTAAGGCATAATATAAGGATGCTTACAAATTTTTGGATGTCCGGATGTATTCAGAACGTAAGTTATGCGCAAAAGTGCAAACTTGTGCACTTTTTGACACTTTTAGCCCCTGAATGATCCAAAAGTTTGTTTTAGCATACCAAACCCCTCAAAGCCTATTTCTAAGCTATGTAAATGATATTTATGGTATGTTTAACTTATGGACATGTTCCGGAATGTTTGTTACAGTTCAAATTGGCATACTTTCGCAGTTTGTCAAGTTTAGTCCCTGTAAGCGAATTAACTTGTTTTTGCCATACCAAAGCCTTCAAAACTTATTTCTAAGTTATGTAAGGGTTATTTAAGGTATGTTTAGTATATGTTGATGTTCCGGAGTATTTGTCGCATTAAACTGAGTACGTTTTACGCACCAGTTTGCGTATAATTCTCCAGAAAGCGATTTAGAGCTTGAAATCGAACAAGAGTTGATATGTGCAAACGATACACATATTTATATATGTCCAAAGTATGAAATACAATATTTCATTGTTTTGGAATTTGTTTGATGGTTGAAGTGACACATGTGTCACAAATCCTTTGTCAGATAGCTCCTGAAGCTGCTTAGACAACTCTTGCATCTCGGACGGTGCAAGACGATAAGGTGATTTAGCAATAGGATTTGCACCAGGCACGAGATCAATGCGGAACTCAACTTGGCGCACAGGGGGTAAACCAGGTAATTCTTCAGGAAATACCTCTGGATAATCCCGAACAACAGGGATATCTTGGATAGTCTTACCCTTGCCTTTATCCTCTACGAAATGTGCCAAGAAAGCGACATATTTCTTTCGCAGGTATTTGCGGGCTTGGGTACAAGACATGAGTTTAAGGCTACTAGCAGGTTTCTCCCCACGAACTTCTAAGATCTCACCAATCGTAAGCGGTATACGGACCAACTTCTCAAAACATACCACCTCAGCATGGTACTTGGATAACCAATCCATTCCTACTATAACATCTAAGCTCCGGAGTTGCATCGGTGTGAGGTCGATAGGGAAAAGATGGTTATTGAGATTCAACTGGCAATTTCGAAGAACAGAGTCGAGTACAACAGGTTCACCACTAGCTACTTCTACTGTCAAGGGCTTTCCTAGTTTTGTTCTAGTCATCGCAAGCAAAGGCTCAAATGCTAAGGACACAAAACTCTTATCGGCACCCGAATCAAATAGAACAGAAGCAGGATGGTTGTTAACAAGGAACGTACCGTTCACCACTTTGTTACCTGCACGCGCCTCATTGGCATTCAGATTAAAAGCTCTACCACGAGCCGATGCTTGATTCGCATTTGCCAACCTCGGGCAGTTGTTCCTATAGTGGGTCAGATCCCCACAGTTGAAACATGAACCAGGCGAAAAGTGAGGTCGTGCAGGATTCTGGGCAGGGTTTTGCACTGCTGGGTTTTGAGCTGCCTGATTTTGGTTCGGAGCAAAACGGCAGGTATTGGCAAGATGACCAGATTTGCCACAATTCGTGCAGATGTGGCATTGCAACTATGGCTTGTGGTGGCTAATACATCTGTTGCACAAGGGTGCATTTCCCGCATACTGCCTCTTGGCAGCAGGTTGTGCAGCCTGATTCTGTGCTGCCTGATTAGGAACAGCCTGGTTAGTCTGAGCAGTGACCGCGAAATTCTTGGAAGCCTTACGCTTCCTTGATTTCTTTGAAGACTCAGCAGCCTTCTTACCCTTCTGCTCCTTGGTGTTATCAGACTGTTTCTGCTTTTTGTCACCTTTCCTGTGGAGTTTACCCTTTTTGATTTGGGATTCAGTAAGGGTAGCAGCTAGCTCAATGGCCTGTCGGACGGTAGTAGGGTTGCTGCCAGTGACAATATCCTAAACAGGATCTGGCAAACCGTCTATGTACCTCTCGATTGCCTTATCCAAAGGCGTGACCATTGTAGGACAGAGCAAGCTTAACTCCTCATATCTGTCTGTGTAAGCCTGGTGTTCACCACTGACTTGCTTCAGATCATTGAACTCATCTTCGAGTGCCCTTTGCTCGTGTCGAGGACAAAATTCTCTCATCATGAGAGCCCTGAGTTCCTCCCATGTCTGACCTAAAGCAACATCAGCACCTCGATCTCTCATTACCCCATTCCACTAGGTAAGAGCCCTCTTTTGAAATACACTAGAAGCAAACTCGACCTTCCGATTGTTCGGACACTGAACATGGCGAAATGTGCTCTCAAGACTCTTAAACCACTGGAGAAGCCCTGTTGCTCCTTCAGTACCACTAAACTTGAGCGGTTTAGCCGAGTTAAACTGTTTAAAGTTGCACGGAGCAGGTGCATTAACATTGTTATTGGTGGCTTGGTTTATTTAAGTTATGAGACCAGGTAGCATAGCAGCCATCTGCTGTGCTATAATCGCTGCCAGTTCGGCATCAGGTTGTGGAACGTTACGTAGAGGAGACATTCTAAAAGAGGAAACATGAGAGAAAACGAGAGAGATGATGTGATGAAAATGAGATGACAAAAATATCAACAAAATAAAGGATGGTGGTCATTTGTTTGTTACCACCAAGCAAACAAACAACACACGGTGACAAATCAAAGTAAATGAGTCATAATAATGTATCGCGAAGACATGCTCGCCTATAAGTGAACACTCACCCCAAGAGTTCCCAGGTAAGAGTGACTGGTCCGATACTGCGGATTTGTACGAACACTCTAGCCTTAGACAGAAAACTCAGGGTACAGGCATTCACTCTTCCAGTTTGCACGTGTTCACATTATTTAGACCCAAACTTTGACGAGATTTTGAAATTCAGAAGGCATTAAGCCAAAAATGAATCAAACCGGAAGGGTTCAAAACCATATAATCAATCATCCAAGGATAGGTGATTAATTTTCGAAACGGTTTTGTTATTGTGTTCTCGTTGTGGTTATCACCTAAGGATAGGTGATGGGTATTGTTTTAAGATCTAAACACAAGAAAACTTGTGTTAGGGTCCTAGAAAGTTATAGTCTAGGTCAAAGCATTACTAATAAACTAATTGCCTATAACCATTGGCTCTGATACCAACTCTTCTGTCACTCCCCGGCCGCGTAAAACAACAAACCGCGGCGGAAACGCCGGGGAGTGAATTGCGACAGAATTATTGTTTCAACAACCATGGCAATTAAAGTTATGTATTATTAACATTTAAGTTTACATTATCTTTAAGTTCAAACTAAAACAACATAATATCTGTCTTTTAAGTCACTAAGGCCCGAGTCCGCCTAAGTGAAGCACAATCAACATCATGCATTAGCACCTAAAAACACATGTAAAAATAGGTACGTCAGCATAAAAATGCCTGTGAGATACATAGGTTTTGTTTATGCAGATTCATGATTCGGATTTGAAAGAAGTGTTTAACAAAATGTAGTCATGAACCTTGTAAAATGTTTATGAAATCATATGAAAATCGATATGAAAATCAATGATGATGAAAGAACAATGCATGATGAAAGAAATTTGTAATAACAGCCCCTGAATTAGCAACAGTTTGCAAAAAAATAAATTCTGGTCGCTGGGCTGTTCAGGCGCCCCGCGTAAGAGATTGGGGTGGGCTTACACGCCCCGCCTGACCTCCCCAGTTCAGCATAAGTTTCATAACTGACAGCTTTGGTCCCTGCATGCATTCGAGTCAATTTTTGGCACTTTTGACACCCGTTAAGCCATTTTCAAGGCTCTACAAGGTCAATAAGGTTTAGAGGACTCAAAATATGCTCGGAAAACTCTCGGATGTCGGCTCGTTTGGTCGTACGGTCGCGTTGTTCGCTAAATTACGACGAAACTCAAACGGACGTGTGCACGATCCAAAATGCGCGATGAACGGCGTTTTCGCGTCCCAATCACTAAAATAAAAATATTTTAGTGTGTACAAAAATTTTGGATGTCCAGATGTGGCCAGAACGTAAGATATGCGCGAAAATGCAAACTTACGTCGTTTTTGACACTTTTAGTCCCTGTAAGATCATATAAGCATGTTTTTGCACACCGAACCTATCAAAGCTTATTTCTAAGCCATGTTTAGGTCATATATGGTATGTTTAACTTATGATCAAGTTCCGAACTGTACGTTAAAAGGAAGACTTTTGCAAGTTGACGCAAATAGTCCCTAAGAGCGAATAAACTTGTTTTTGCCATACCAAAGCCTTTAAAACTTATTTCTAAGTTATGTAAAAGTTATTTAAGGTTTGTTTAAGTTTATGTTGCTGTCTAGGAGTGTTTGTCGCATTAAACTAATCGTGTTTACGCATCAGTTTGCGTATAACTCCCCAGAAAGAGTTGTAGAGTTCAAAATCGATCAAAAATCAACATGTGCATAAAATCAAACATAAATGACAAACATTGGGATCAAAACACACTATTTTATTAATATTGTATTGTACAGAGTTTGTACAATGGTATCACAAGCACAGATGTCACAAAATTTCTATAAAATTCTGACACTTAGAAAAATATAAGTTTTTGAGAAACTTATTCCCTAAAAATGTATCTAAAAACATTTACCAAGGTTTCCCCAATTTTTGTGTTAAGAAATGATGATTTCTTCAAGGTTAAAATTGATATTAAGTATGTATATTTTTGAGAAAAATATATATATTATTTGATCACCAAATTTTGTGCTAAGTGTATGTAGTATGTATTATACATGGTAGTGTATTAGGACTTGAAAATACACTAAATACTCCTAAGGAGTGGTAATACAAAAATGAACATACAACATACTTAGACTAACACAAGAAAATATATTTATGAAAATATATTACTTGATAGAATAAATAACTTGCACAAGTTATGAACATGAAATAAAGTTTTGGACAAAATACATAATTCGGGTGCAAAATACAAGATACTTATATTTATTTTTGAGGAAATAATATAAGTAAGATACATAGTTAAAAATATAAATTATTTTTAACACAAGAAAACATATACAAAAGATAGTGACTTGTACTTGTGTGATACAAGTCCAGTGACTAACGTTAATAAAACACGTTTAGGTCACGATGCTAAATAAGCAAATCCGGTGAAGTTTACGACGCAAGGAACGCAAAGTTGTGAGTTCATGTCCCCCTTTTCTTTCTTTTAACTGTTTTCAGTTTTATAACTCTCGGGGGTGAAATACATGTTACAATGTTTACAAATACATGATACGAATACTTATACGATATGAATTGCCTACGAACTACTAGGTCATGTCAGGATAGACTTAATACTGAAATGCTAGACTGAATACTGAAATGCCATACATTCATAATTAGGGACGAAGGTTAGATCTAACGGGTACGGCCGAACCCCACTCATGGTCAAAACTAGTACCTAGTAGTGCTTCGGTGTCCCAAGGAGTCAGAACGAGTACTCCGACAAGGAATCAGAACGAGTATTCCGCCAAGGAGTCAGAACGAGTACTCCGACAAGGAATCAGAACGAGTATTCCGACAAGGAGTCAGAACGAGTAATCCTACAAGGAATCAGAATGAGTATTCCGACAAGGAGTCATAACAAGTACTCCCCATGTCCTCACATGCCTCAATGTCCTTGTACAAACATTCATTTAGTATGTTCATACACGCTTTTCATACATGTTTTCAAAGAAGTCTCTCAAAGATTTACAAGAATTACATTACACAAACAAGACGCATGAACTCGCTCAACTTTATGTTGATGTTTTCCAAAATTACATGTATTTCAGGTAACAGGATGGATCTTGGGCGCAGGTGTCGTAACTAGACGTAGACTTCAAGTTTAGATGTCATCCACTTTTGTTGATTTGTAACCCAGTCGAAGGTTGTGTTTTAAAACTCAAATAACAAGTGTTTGTAATACTCAAATTTTATGAATGGATGAACACCGTTTTGATCACGTAGTTGTTTATTACGATTGAATGCAATGATATTAAACCCGTCACACATCATACGCTTCCGCAAAAGACAGGGTGTGACATCTAATTCTTGGTGGTCCTCGTCTTCTTCGGACGAAGAGGAGATGTTTTTCGCAAATGCTGTGGTAAAGGCGGCGCAGATTCTTTTGGAGGAGGAAGAGGAAGATAAAGATTGCTCGTCTGAAAACGTTATTACCAGACGAATACGGATTAACAGAGACCGCGAAGGTTTGTCATTAATAAATTTTATATATTTATATATGCCCTCGTATTTATATATTTTTTACGACAGAAGCGCACGAGAAATTGGTGAACGATTATTTTTCGGATGCACCCCTTTACAATGCCGACATTTTCAAACGAAGGTTCCGAATGAGTCGCCGGTTATTCACACGGATTGCTGATGATTTGACAGGGCTAGACCCGTTTTTCACCAACGACCCGATGCTCAGAACTATAAAGGGTTCACCACGTTGCAAAAGTGTACTGCGGCCATTCGCCAACTGGCGTACGGGATAGTGGCCGACGCTTTGGACGAGTATTACAGATGTCGGCAAGAACTTCGCGGGAATGTTTGCATCGGTTTTGCCATAATGTGGTGAAACTGTATAGCGAACAATATTTGCGAAAACCAAACGCGTATGATGTTCAACAGTTGTACCAAGCTCATGAAGCAAGGCACGGGTTTCCGGGAATGCTTGGTAGCATTGATTGTATGCATTGGGCATGGCATAACTGCCTGACTGTGTGGTGATGTGCACAAAATGCAACAAATAAATTACATCAATTGTGGCATAAAACTAACCCTTTTTAGTACTAATGTTGGAAAAAGTGTGCTTTTGTCTTCCTTTTGTATTTTCAGGATTAAATGAGCTCAAATGAACAAAAGAAGCAAAAATACAGCTAAATCTAACATAAATACAAGAAAAGGAACAAACGTGGCATGCCCGACCTCCTGACAGCATCTTCCCAAAGCAAAACAAGAAGACAGAAGACTGAACACGCCCCATGCTCAGTGAGCACGGGGGTGTGCCGAAGTGTCAGTAGAAAAGACAAAGTGATAGATGCTTCTACTGCCCACCACGGGGCCGTGCTCAGCGAACACAGGGGCGTGGTTAACTGTTGCAGACGCATTTAATGAAATTGCGAATTGCAATTAATGAAGAAAGAGACTCGGATGGACACGGGGCCGTGCCCAGTGGACACGGGGCCGTGCCCAGGCTTCTGTTCAGCCTATAAATAGGAGTGCTTGGAGCTCTTGCAACTCATCCCTTGGCACACTACCTCTCTCACACTTCACCCACCACCCACCACCATCACAACACCATCATCCACCACCATCATCCATTGTCCATCATAGACTATGTGAGTCGTCTCGGGATCCAAGATTGATCGTAAGAGTTCTTGACAATCAAAGGCCATGTTTGCCTAAGTCTCTTACATCACTTGGTGAAGACAAGTGTTTAGTGTAATACTTTTTATTTTTAATCTTTTGCATTTTTTAATTGGTTTTGTATTAATGACTTTAATTACTAGTTTCTTATGTTGAAGGTGATTCTTCCTTATCGTTTGTCCGTGGTGTCTTGGCATTATTTTACTGTCTATATAAAATAAAAGATTTTCA
Organism: Helianthus annuus; assembly: GCF_002127325.2. Classification (NCBI taxonomy): domain Eukaryota; kingdom Viridiplantae; phylum Streptophyta; class Magnoliopsida; order Asterales; family Asteraceae; genus Helianthus; species Helianthus annuus. Next base: position 48,413,902 of record NC_035439.2, on the reverse strand, counting down.
CCATTCATATCTCCACGGTCTATATAGAGGTATGTTGGCTACCTGGTCGGGGGTTAAGGGAACGTTTTGGTAAGAGTCTTGCCATTGTTCAGTGTATAGATCCTGCAAAGGACCTGGATCAAATTTAGTAGGACCTCCTTCAATACCCAACAATATTGGATGGCGGGGGTCCAAACTCTTTGATCCCCTCATAAGTTAAACTACTATTAAAACTTTAACCCGGCTACTTAGGACTGTATCCCTGCTGACTCAGACTACTTAGCCGAGGGTAACGTCGCCTTCAAAAGAGGGGCCTACCACATTATGCATTAATAACTTAATTAATTATCTTTCAATAATCCGACCCTTTAGGATTGTATCCTTGCTGACTCAAACTACTGGGTTGAGGGTAACGTCACCTTCAAAAGAGGGGACTACTACAATAACTAAGATAATCTCTTAAACAAGTGCAAAAGTGTGAAAATAATCAAAGGTTACACTACACACGAGTTGAATCCAAGTGATTCATCTTGTCTATCTGTTTTTTTTTTTACTTTTATTTTCTTTTTTAGCATTTTAGTTAGTTTTATTTTTCTAGTTTAAAAATCTTTTTCTAACATTTTGATTTGATTAGACGTTGAGGATAAACCGGTACTAAAAGCTCTTATGTCCTTGGACGACCTCGGTATCTTACCAACACTATACTACGTCCACGATGGGTGCACTTGCCCATATGTGTGTTTAGTGTTAGTGAGTATCGTGTTTATAAATTTAAAAGTTGGCTAAAAAGTGTAAAAGGGGATTAAAATATACACCTAAAACATATATACACTTACGCACATCAGTGACGAGGCCAATACACGCGAGGTGATCACAGCCATCCAACCTTAATACTTGAGGCTGTGGCGTCACAAGATTTGTGGATCTGGCATTCTTTCTTTGGGCTCCCTGGTTCACTCAACGACCTCAACGTGCTATACCAATCAACGATCTTTAGCGATGTCGTTAATGGAATCGGTTCGGACACCCGTTTTACAGTCTCAGGGGTTTTGAGTATAGACGCGGGTATTATCTTGCTGACGGAACATATCCGTCTTGGTCTACAATTGTCAAGACTATTTCATTTCCCGAGGAAGAAAAAAGAAAAACTTCGCCAAGCGTCAAGAAGCTGCAAGAAAAGACATCGAACGTGCTTTTGGTGTTTTAAAAAAAAGGGCCATCCTTGAACAACCGGCACGTGCGTTCACACCGAAGAGGTTGCGCCTTTGTATGTACGCTAGCATTTTGCTCCATAACATGATTATTGAAGACGAAGGTCGGGCGATTTGTGAGTATGATGATAATGCATCTTACGGGAATACTGTCCCGGTAGATCCGACGCAACAGGATTTAAACTCGTTCGCGCTAACCAACGACTTCAGGCATGCAAACCTTCAACAGGATTTGGTAGAACATATATGGAACAACGTAAACGTCGGGGACGGTGACGGAGACGAAGACGAAGATGAGTAGTGTAATTTTTTATTTTTAGGATATGTAATTTTTTTTTCGGAAATGTTTTTTTTTTATTTTTAGAAAATGTAATTTTTTTATGTTATGAAATGAATTTATTTATGTTGTTTTATGTTGTATTTTTTAATTTTTATAAAGTTTTTATTAAGTTAATAAAAAAAACTTAGGAAATTATAAAATATTAAGGTGGGGTAGCCCCATCCTCCACCCCCTCAAAAGTGAAGGAGGCCCATTCCCTATGAGCCGGTGATGTGGCGCCTACGTGGCGGCCCATCCTCATAGGGATGGGCCTCACCATACCCTCTAGTCTTAGTTTACATGGTTAAATTTGTAAAAAGTAATGGATAAAAAGGACAAAAGGCAGCTGCGTTTTTTTGTGAATGTGGAGTCTTCGTAATTGACAGACAACCAGATCGGAAGTTATGTTCCTTCATTCTAGAAGTGTCAGGTACGAATGTTTTTTAAACTTGAACCATTTTGTGAACTTGTTTAAAAATTATTGTTAGTAGTAACTTGGAGAATTGATGACGTTCATGATATGATATACATAGTGAAACAGGGGTTAGGAGAGTCAAGGAACCAAAGTGGAAGGATAATCAGGTAAGTTGATATTTCACTTTTTCCCTAGAAAAAGGTACACCTATTTCCTTGATTGGTGAAATTAGACTGCAAAATGAGAATTGAACCATTCTGTTTTATTTGAAAAAGGTTTGGTCAAAACTCCTGTATCCTTTCTTTATTTCTAAATCATCACAGTTCAAATCTCTCATTTAAAGTTAAGCTTGGTCTTCTAATCTTTACATACCCTCATGACTTTTTGGATGACCATCAACATGTCTTTACTTGTTTTATTGTGTAAATGTATTTTAAACCATTAGAACAATGAAATTTAAGTGGGGTTTGTATTTTATGGGTTTGTTGTGAAATCAATAGGTTACATCAGTTCATTTTTATATGATTAGTGGTTTATGGCTAATGGAATTAAGTATTTTAACTCATTTCAAAAATGTTTTTCGAGACCAGTTAATGACTTGTGGCTAACGCAAAGCAATACTCATATTTTTGAAGTTGCTTCTATTTCTTAATTTAACTCATTTTTCAAACATTCTTTTTTCTCTATAATTACGCTAAAAACACTACATTTCATCTTTTTTTAATTAGGTAATATTTTTTTTATAGTTTTATCATTACCTTTTCTCACTTCTACACTCACAATCATTTTAAAGTTATATTAAAAAATTATAAAGGGAGAATAGTATGAGGGAGGGGTATTTTAATATACCCAAAAAATAAGAACTCTCCCCCTTTATTTATTTATAGATAGACCCCTTAAAATAAGGGTAATTTGACCTTTTAAATACTATTTATTTTTTAATCTCTAAACTTATTACAGTTAAATTCCTGAGTTTTAACAAAATTACAGTTGTAAGATTTACTATATCCATAGTGTATTAAGTTTATGAGTTCCCTGTCCAATAGTAATTAAAATTTTGGAGTGTTCTGTTAAAGTTGTCAAATCTTTTTTTTTTAATAAAAGTACCACTAAATTCATTAACAGGGTTGTATTTTTATCAGTCAACTGACAAGAACCCAAAATTTTACACTAGCTTGTAATGGTACGAATCCTAAAATCATGTCAAGCATATGAACCCAAACGCCACATGTCTCTTGATAGACATGAAACATGGTCTGTGTAACTGTTTGTGTTTTTCACATTAATACTTCAAAATTGTAAATTTTCCATTCCAGATATTAATGGAGTTATAAATAAACTGGTTTTGTACTTTTTTAACAGTGTATTTATTTACTTATAAAACAAAAACAATGAAAATAAAAAATTAATAAGAAAACTTAGCATCCAAATTAGGCTACTTTAGTATGTTAAAAGTAAGTAGTTTGACACGTAGATTTTTAATTTTAAATTGCTATGATCGATATTTTTTTTACTTGTGTGTTTGTTAATATTCAACTTAGATCAGTAGAGTTCATGACATAGATAGATCATATGAATAGATCATGAGAGGATTGAAAAATTTAATAGAAAACAAGTACAATTTGGAAATTATCATTGCCGCCGCGTTGCGCGGGTTTTCTATAGCAATATGGTCCACTAAAAATGACAATGTAGTCTTTCTCATAAGTTAGTAATTATTAAACCATCATATAATTAGGCGTGTTAGTGCCGCAATGCATAGTGTCGCAATGCAAAGTATTGCTCCGGGCGCATCTTGCGGGCACCCTACTAGTATATATATATATATATATATATATATATATATATATATATATATAGGTAGAGGATCCTGTACAAAGTCCTACTTTTGTGAGAAGGGTGAGAAATAATGTGGTGATGACAAATGTCCTATATCTAAATTAATTCAAAAGGGTGAATTAGTAATTTTCTATTTCTTTCAATTAATTGATTAAAAGATAACTGCCCAAAATAACCGCCACCCTTTATTATAGGAATTCGAATTTAGGAATTAATCTACGAATTCGTGTAGTGTTATATAATTCTGTAGTGCAACAAACATTCAGAACTGTATAGTGTTATATATTTTTTATATAGTGTTATATAGTGTTACTTGGTGTTATATGGTGTTATAATATGGTTTTTGGTGTTATATAATTCTGTAGCGCAACCATCAAAAAACACTATATAACACCATAAATTATTAATTATGTAGTGCAACTACCATAAAAAACACTATATAGGTAGAGGATCCTGTACAAAGTCCTACTTTTGTGAGAAGGTGTAGGATCGTTCGTCGACCTGTTTGAGTCGTTCAGAGAAGTTCGTATCCGAATTAAGAGGCGGAAACTAATAATTCGGTGCAATTGAAGCTGTATTCACTTTAATATTGCTGTTGTATTGATTTTCAACTCGATTACAAGGTTTGACAGCACTTCGGCAGCACTTCGTGGCTCAACCGGAAGAATACACCATCAACTATGTGTTGTGGATCGCTCCCCTATTTATAGAGAATCTGGTTCGCTCATACGACATGTCCGTATGAGCGATCCCAAACAACATGACACATAAGCGATCCAGAACATGTCCTAATAAGCGATCCAGACACTACTATGACACAAAAGCGAACCTAGAAGTGTACATATAAGCGATCCATATACAAATAAGCTATTCTAGAATTCCGTGCCATTTCCTATCTGATCAACCTTCAAGACTTGATAGAAGACGTAGTCAACAGACGTAAGTGCACTAACAAACTCCCCCTCGGATGTTGACGGAGTCTTCGTAGATCTTTCCAATCTGCCTTCGCACATGTCTATCTACAATCTTCATCAGTCGAAAATCTACCTCTGAAATATCTGTCATTCCAAGAATCCTCGTTCTCTATCTTCATCATCAACAAACTCTTCTCTCTTGAATGTTGACTTGGTGTCTTCAGACTCCCCCTCTTACACAGCTGGGATCGTAGTCTGGAATTCAAACATTCACTGGTTCTGAGATCGCAAACAGGCTCCCATCAGGTTCTAGATCGAAACCTGGCTCTTTAACACCTGTACCTGCACAATCTCTACCTAACCATAAGTTTCTACAAAGATTAAAAATTGTCAACAATTTAGAAACCATGTTGAACCAAAACAGTAATGATTTTGCATTCAAGAAATGATTACTGGTTCTTATCAAGACAACTTTACTTACACAAACTCTTTCCAAACCAGTTCTTCAAGTTTAGCACTTTGAATTTCGAAAATCAGCATCTCAACACCAGTTGTCGAAAATCTTTTAGATTTTTCAAAATTTATGCTAAAACACACTGAAAATCTTTTTGGATTTTTGAATAAACGCAGAAATGAAATATTTACAGACAATATTTTTGTGAGTTTTTGCAAGAGGATCATATCAGTTTTGAAACAAATCACAAACACCGTTAAGCTTGATTACATTTTAAGTTCTAAACAATTTACCTAGATTGTCAGTATGTTTGTCCACTTAAATTTTCACACAGATTTCAATTGATTCGAGATACGATATTAATATTTTAAAGACTTAAACTTAATTGTGTATCACTCCACTTGAATATACTCCCGTATCCAGATCCCAAATATTCAGTCTTACAGGTGAGTATACCACAGATGATATCTGTAAAGGGGTAAATGCGAAACTGTCACACCCCCAAAATCCACTCGCGGAGTATCACCGCTTGGAGGAGTGACATGACCAGGATCAAGCCACCAATCATATCGAACACAGCATTTAATAATAAAAATAGATAATGTAATTCATCACGACATGATTGATGTTCAAAACCAAACTTTGTTTAAGTAGCGGAAGCATGTAAATAAACCCAACATAGTTAACAGTTTAAAATGTCATAAATGTTTAGCAAGCTTTCACTAATCCTTGTCCACAACGACTTGCCCCTCCTTGTGCAAGCTCCATAAGTACCTAAGGTCCTGCAAGGCATGCAGCAGAGAGTCAACAACTAGTTGAGCGAGTTCACAGTTAATAGTTCAGTAATAGTATAGTGTGAGTAGTAATAGGTTCGTTCGTTATATCATATATCATATTTCCATCGCGGCCTCCCAGGCAGGTATGCGAAGATGTTAGGGGATGTTCCTCCCAAGTATTCTAGACTAGGTTTATTTGTATCGCGGCCTCCCAGGCAGGTATGCGAAGATTAGTAAATTCAGTTCGCGGCCTTCCTAAGGCAGGTGTGCGAAGACAGTCATAATATCGCGGCCAACCCTTGGCAGGTGTGCGAAGATCAGTTCAATAAGTGTTACTAGTCTAGTCGTATCTTATCGTTAGGTTCTACCCTCTGAGGGTACTCAATAATTCATCAAATCCCATTCCCACCCGGGAACCCCATGCCTTGGCTGTGTGAACTCACCTTGGGTTGCTCGGCAGATACACAATAAAAGGGCTCTTAAACTAAGGTTGGTCAACCACGTCCTAACAGGGTTACCATACAAGTCAGGTTTAGGTTCAATCAAAGCACGTAGGATTACACATAGTTTAGCATATTGCTAACACGTATCGATCATGGCAACATAGTACACACATAACATGTTTTAAATGTTATGAGTTTATCATACGGATGAAGCCCACATAAGTCTCGGCCCAAGCATAAACACCCGGCCCACTCATAACATACGAGTGACATTGTGCGATCCAAGCAGACTTGTGCGATCTGCTTGGGTTGTGCGATTCATCATAAACCCGGCCCAAAGATTAGAAGCCCAACAGGTAAACATATAGCCCAAACAACAAATAAACAGAAATCTTGTGCGGCCCGGTTAACCTTGTGCGACCGGACACTTGGGCTGTCCGGCCCAATCAGTTTGTGCGTTTGTGTGTGCGTGTGGCCCAACGGAAAGGACCTGATTCAACTTGTGCGGTCCGATTCAAATTGTGCGATTGAATCAGCTTGTGCGACGGGACTCCTTGTACGACCAGGAGTCTTGTGCGATTGATCTTATCATTCCGGAAATCATGCTATTCAGTTACAATCCATTTAATAGTTTCCATATTATACCAAGTCAATCAACAACATCAACAGTTTCTACCTCTAACATAATCGATCAAATCATAGTTTTTATCACCTAATCCATATGAACCCTAATCATGTTTTCAAGAACACATCTTACTAATATTCAATCGGATCAACTTTAAGACGTAACAACCTCATACAAGCCGATTTCATACATAACCCGATTCACTAACACATCAATAAGCTAACAATCCGAATAGCATAACATAACACAGATTAATCATCTATTCGGTTCTTAATGGTAACATCCGATTCATAATAAAGTGCACTTGTGAGCCGGTTTTATCACGATCGATCATACAATATTACTAGTTCATCATGCAATACCTAGGAATCATAACATCATCTAACAAGATCACGAGATACTAACCGGTTAGAATCAAAGAGAGAGAGAGGATAATCTTCGGTTGTCTTGTGCCGTCGGGTTCGAAGAAGAGGAGAGGGAGCTAGGGTTTTGTGGATTTGTGTGTGTTAAGTGTTTTGTGACAAATGAGAATACCAATCCCCAACTATGGGGATTTACACGATTAAGAGGAGTGGGCCGACCCCTACTTGGGCTGCCCCTAATCCGAGCACAATGGTGCGGCCCAAAGGCCTTGTGCGATCGATTCGTGTTGTGCGGTTCGGGCCATTAAATATACACACACATTACATAACACAATGCACCTAGTCATAACAATCATTAAATAATATATTTCACATAAGCACGTAGCGTTACAAGATAGGTCTAAGGTACGAGTTGTCACATTATCCCCAACTAAAAAGAAATTTCGTCCCGAAATTTGGTATGCACTCACTGAGGAAGCTAGGTAAGTTATCGTTCACTGGTTTTCCTGGGGTGTCACATCCTCCCCCCGTTGATCTGGAATTTCGTCCTGAAATTCCGCAGTAGTAGCTTCAGCCTCAGTAGTGGTTGCATTGGTTCCGAATAACTGGGGGTACTTTTCTGTCATCTAGTCTTCGCGTTCCCAGGTGTACTCTGGGCCACGACGGGAGTTCCAACGAACTCGAACAAGAGGGATTCTCTTGTTTTTGAGGACCTTAACATCCCGGTCCGTGATTTCAACTGGCTCCTCGACGAACTGTAACCGCTCGTCGATAGTGAGTTCCTTAAAAGGAACGATAAGGGTCTCATCTGACAGGCACTTCTTCAGATTTGACACGTGAAAGACATTATGAACTGCACCGAGTTCAGCTGGTAGGTTCAATCGGTAGGCTACTTTGCCTATTTTCTCAGTGATTTCAAATGGTCCGACGTACCGTGGATTTAGTTTGCCCCGTTTGCCAAAACGTACCACACCCTTCCAGGGTGAGACTTTAAGTAATACTCGGTCCCCGACCTGAAATTCCAATGGCTTTCTACGCTTATCCGCGTAGGCTTTCTGATGGTCGCGTGCTGCCGCCATGCGTTGTCGTATCTGTGCAATCTTTTCTGTGGCGTCCACTACAATCTCTGGACCCGTAATCTGACTATCCCCCACCTCTGCCCAACAGAGAGGTGACCGGCATTTACGTCCGTACAATGCCTCGAATGGAGGGGCTTGTATGCTGGTGTGATAACTGTTATTGTATGAGAACTCCACCAAAGGGAGGTGCTTTTCCCAGCCGTTGCCGAAATCAATAACGCATGCCCGAAGCATGTCTTCAAGAGTTTGGATCGTTCGCTCAGACTGCCCATCCGTCTGAGGATGATATGCTGTGCTCATGTCTAACCGTGAGCCGAAAGATTTGTGCATCGCTTGCCATAGTTCTGATGTGAATCGTGCATCCCGATCCGAAATGATGGAGGTGGGCACCCCGTGCCTCGAAACAACTTCTTTAAGATAGACGTCTGTGAGAGTGGAGAACTTATCCGTTTCCTTTATAGCCAGGAAGTGTGCAGACTTGGTGAGTCGATCCACGATCACCCATATAGTGTCGTTCCCACGCTGAGATCTGGGTAGGCCTGTAACAAAATCCATGGAAATTTCTTCCCATTTCCATTGCGGTATCTTAGGTTGCTAAAGTAGGCCCGCTGGTTTCTGATACTCCACTTTGACTTTTGCACAAGTCAAACACTTGCCGACGTAAGTCGCTATGTGGGCTTTCATGCTAGGCCACCAGTATGTAGTTCTGATGTCGTGGTACATTTTATCCGACCCTGGATGTACCGAGTAGCGAGACTTGTGTGCTTTATCCATCACAAGCTCGCGTAGACCGCCATAAAGTGGGACCCAAATACGCCCCGTTACATAGTAGGCGCCGTCTGCTTTCTGTTCTAATCGTTGCCTTGAGCCGCGTAGGGCTTCAACTTTGACGTTTTCGGGTTTTAATGCTTCTATTTGAGCAGTTCGTTTCTGTGCAGGAAGACTGGACTGAATAGTGAGCTGCAAAGCTCGTACGTGCCTAGGTAAAGTGTCTTTCCGGCTGAGGGCATCAGCCACGACATTGGCCTTGCCTGGATGGTATTTGATGGCGCATTCGTAATCATTAAGTAGTTCAACCCATCTTCGTTGACGCATGTTCAAATCCTTTTGCTTAAGGATAAGCTCGAGACTCCTGTGATCGGTGTAAATCGTGCACCTGGTACCGTACAGGTAGTGTCGCCATATCTTAAGCGCGAAAACAACAGCTCCCAGCTCTAAATCGTGCGTCGTGTAGTTCCGTTCGTGAACCTTGAGTTGACGAGAAGCGTAGGCAATAACCTTATCCCGCTGCATCAATACACACCCAAGACCCTGTATCGACGCGTCACAATAAACCACAAAGTCGTCCGTGCCCTCTGGCAATGAGAGAATAGGCGCGCTGCAAAGCCTATCCTTTAGGTACTGAAAGGCGGTTTCCTGGGGACCTCCCCAACGGTAGGTGACACCCTTCTGTGTCAGTAGTGTAAGCGGCTGTGCGATCTTCGAGAAGTCTTTGATGAATCGTCTGTAATAACCCGCCAAACCCAAGAATTGGCGTATTTCCGTTGGTGTACGCGGTGCAGGCCAGTTTCTGATCGAATCTACCTTGGATGGATCGACATGAATCCCATCCCTGTTCACCACATGGCCATAGAAGTGGACTTCACGAAGCCAGAAGTCACATTTCGAGAACTTGGCGTACAGTTGCTCCTTTCGAAGGAGTTCCAAAATAAGTCGTAGATGCTGCTCGTGTTCCTCCTGACTCTTGGAGTAGATCAGGATGTCGTCGATGAATACAATCACAAACTTGTCAAGATACGGTTTGCATACTCTGTTCATTAGATCCATAAATACGGCAGGCGCGTTCGTTAACCCGAACGGCATGACAAGAAACTCGTAGTGACCGTAGCGAGTTCTGAATGCTGTCTTGGAGACGTCCTCCTCCCGGACTCTCAGCTGATGATAACCAGACCTCAAGTCTATCTTGGAGTAGTAACTCGATCCCTGCAACTGGTCGAATAAGTCGTCTATACGCGGGAGAGGATAACAGTTCTTCACCGTCACCTTGTTCAGTTCCCGGTAGTCGATGCATATCCTGAAGGTGCCATCTTTCTTTTTCACGAAAAGTACTGGAGCTCCCCAGGGCGATGAGCTTGGACGAATAAAGCCCTTTTCCAAGAGCTCTTGTAGCTGCTTCGACAGTTCTTCCAGCTCGGTTGGAGCTAAACGATACGGTGCGCGGGCTATTGGTGCTGCTCCAGGAGCTAACTCAATCTGGAATTCGACTTGGCGGTGAGGTGGTAAACCGGGTAAATCTTCAGGAAACACCTGAGGGAAGTCACGTACAACTGGAATATCCTCCAGCTTCTTTTCCTTTGCTGATGCATCGGTGACAAGTGCCAGAATTGCAGTGTGCCCCTTTCGTAAGCATTTCTGCGCCTTTAAGAAAGAGATGATGCCAACCACAGCACCACTCTTGTCGCCTTGAACTTCGAGAGGTTCCTGACTAGAGCGAGGAATACGAATGATCTTTTCCTTGCATAAAATCTCTGCGTGATGCTGGGACAACCAATCCATACCGATGACAACGTCGAAGCTACCCAAAACTATGGGTATAAGATCAATCGTGAAGGTCTGACCAGCTAAAATGATGCTACAACCCTTGACTACATGTGCAGCTTCTACACTTTTACCATTCGCTAACTCTACGACATGTTTGGTGTTTAGGGGTGTTGGTGTATGTTTTAACAATTTACTCATTTTCAAGGACATATAACTTGTATCAGCACCCGAATCAAATAAGACAGTAACATAAATATCGTCGAGAAGAAACTTACCCATAACCACATTGGGATCATTCACTGCGTCACCCCGACCTAGTACGAATGCACGACCCCTAGCTTCATTCCCATTGTTGTTGTTGTTTCCCCCGTTGTTGTTGTTCCCGTTGCCCTGGTTATTGTTGTTGTTGCGATTCTGGTTCTGGTTCAATTGAGGGCAATCACGTTTGTAGTGGCCTTCAGCCCCACACTGGAAACATCCCCGGTTTCCACGCTGTGGCTGTTGCTGCTGGTTCTGTGGAGCTGGCGGTGGGAGTTGCTGGTTCTGATTTGCAGGCCGTGAGCTTCTACAATCCTTAGCCTCATGACCCGGCTTGAGGCATCTTTGACAACGTTCTCTGCGACACCTTCCACTGTGGTGTTTGTTGCACCTACTACACCATGGGTGAGTTCCCCGATACCCACTCTGCCCCTGACTACCTAGTGATTGCTGATTCGAACTCTGGTAGTCATTAGTCTTGCGCTGCTGTGCTTGAGACTGAACAGAAACTGATCCCTTGCTGGAATCTCCCTCCCATTTTCTCTTGTTGTCACTGGGAGTAGCAGAATTAGTGACAGTAGTAGTGGTAGCACTGATGCGTTTTGGCAGCTTGTTCTGTTCCACTGCCTGATCGGTGAGTCGATGAGCAAGACGCTGAATGTCTTGGATGTTGTTGAGGTTTGCCGACGTCACGTGACTCTGAATCTCTGGCGCAAGCCCCTTGAGATACAACTCAATGCGCTTAACTGGAGGGTCCACCATCGTTGGACATAAGATGGCCAGTTCATTTGACCGTTTCGTGTAAGCCTCAATTTCTGACCCCGTCATCTTCAAGTGGTATAGCTCGTTCTCCAGCTTGTGAATGTCGTCTCGTGTGCAGTACTCACGCTTAATCAATTCCTTGAAATCCTCCCAAGGTGTGGCGTTAGCAGCTGCCAACCCTAGGATCTGTACTTGCGCGTTCCACCAGGTGAGCGCAATCCCTTCCAACGTGCCAGTGGCATACTTGACCCTGCGAGCCTCAGGGCATTCGCACATTTTAAATACTGACTCTAGCTTCTCAAACCAATGAAGGAGTCCCACTGCCCCCTCGGTGCCACTGAATGAGCTTGGACGACAGTCCATGAAGTTCTTGAAGGTGCAGACAGGTTGCTGCGCGTGTTGACCTATTGTGTATGAATAGGACGAAGTTAAATACGAGAGTTAATGCAGGATCTAAGGATCCTAGTGTGAGTCTATACTGCAGGGTATACTACCTGCTTGAGCAGCTGCAAGTGCCGCAACAACTTGAGCTTGAACGAGAGCCTCTAACTGGGCTTGTGTCATGTTAATTCGTCCAGACATGATCTTCATAGTAAAAGTAGCATAAGTAAGAATGGTTCGCGAGTAGGGCGATGACAGAAAAGTGTAAGCACATAGGTATTCTCATGCAATAGTGTCATGTGTATCTAAGCGTAATACGAGCAAAGTTCTATATAGTTCTAGCATGCAGGTAATGAACATAAACCATATTACCTAGGATGTCGAGTCTTGCACGTGGAGCGAAGCGTCGTTGTGGATCGTTGAGAGCACTATACTGGTTATAGTCTGGTTTTAATAAAAACATTTTCCCATATTAAAACCAAGTTCTCTATAACCAATGGCTCTGATACCAATCTGTCACACCCCCAAAATCCACTCGCGGAGTATCACTGCTTGGAGGAGTGACATGACCAGGATCAAGCCACCAATCATATCGAACACAGCATTTAATAATAAAAATAGATAATGTAATTCATCATGACATGATTGATGTTCAAAACCAAACTTTGTTTAAGTAGCGGAAGCATGTAAATAAACCCAACATAGTTAACAGTTTAAAATGTCATAAATGTTTAGCAAGCATTCACTAATCCTTGTCCACAACGACCTGCCCCTCCTTGTGCAAGCTCCATAAGTACCTAAGGTCCTGCAAGGCATGCAGCAGAGAGTCAACAACTAGTTGAGCGAGTTCACAGTTAATAGTTCAGTAATAGTATAGTGTGAGTAGTAATAGGTTCGTTCGTTATATCATATATCATATTTCCATCGCGGCCTCCCAGACAGGTATGCGAAGATGTTAGGGGATGTTCCTCCCAAGTATTCTAGACTAGGTTTATTTGTATCGCGGCCTCCCAGGCAGGTATGCGAAGATTAGTAAATTCAGTTCGCGGCCTTCCTAAGGCAGGTGTGCGAAGACAGTCATAATATCACGGCCAACCCTTGGTAGGTGTGCGAAGATCAGTTCAATAAGTGTTACTAGTCTAGTCGTATCTTATCGTTAGGTTCTACCCTCTGAGGGTACACAATAATTCATCAAATCCCATTCCCACCCGGGAACCCCATGCCTTGGCTGTGTGAACTCACCTTGGGTTGCTCGGCAGATACATAATAAAAGGGCTCTTGAACTAAGGTTGGTCAACCACGTCCTAACAGGGTTACCATACAAGTCAGGTTTAGGTTCAATCAAAGCACGTAGGATTACACATAGTTTAGCATATTGCTAACACGTATCGATCATGGCAACATAGTACACATATAGCATGTTTTAAATGTTATGAGTTTATCATACGGATGAAGCCCACATAAGTCTCGGCCCAAGCATAAACACCCGGCCCACTCATAACATACGAGTGACATTGTGCGATCCAAGCAGACTTGTGCGATCTGCTTGGGTTGTGCGATTCATCATAAACCCGGCCCAAAGATTAGAAGCCCAACAGGTAAACATATAGCCCAAACAACAAATAAACAGAAATCTTGTGCGGCCCGGTTAACCTTGTGCGACCGGACACTTGGGCTGTCCGGCCCAATCAGTTTGTGCGTTTGTGTGTGCGTGTGGCCCAACGGAAAGGACCTGATTCAACTTGTGCGGTCCGATTCAAATTGTGCGATTGAATCAGCTTGTGCGACGGGACTCCTTGTACGACCAGGAGTCTTGTGCGATTGATCTTATCATTCCGGAAATCATGCTATTCAGTTACAATCCATTTAATAGTTTCCATATTATACCAAGTCAATCAACAACATCAACAGTTTCTACCTGTAACATAATCGATCAAATCATAGTTTTTATCACCTAATCCATATGAACCCTAATCATGTTTTCAAGAACACATCCTACTAATATTCAATCGGATCAACTTTAAGACGTAACAACCTCATACAAGCCGATTTCATACATAACCCGATTCACTAACACATCAATAAGCTAACAATCCGAATAGCATAACATAACACAGATTAATCATCTATTCGGTTCTTAATGGTAACATCCGATTCATAATAAAGTGCACTTGTGAGCCGGTTTTATCACGATGGATCATACAATATTACTAGTTCATCATGCAATACCTAGGAATCATAACATCATCTAACAAGATCACGAGATACTAACCGGTTAGAATCAAAGAGAGAGAGAGGATAATCTTCGGTTGTCTTGTGCCGTCGGGTTCGAAGAAGAGGAGAGGGAGCTAGGGTTTTGTGGATTTGTGTGTGTTAAGTGTTTTGTGACAAATGAGAATACCAATCCCCAACTATGGGGATTTACACGATTAAGAGGAGTGGGCCGACCCCTACTTGGGCTGCCCCTAATCCGAGCACAATGGTGCGGCCCAAAGGCCTTGTGCGATCGATTCGTGTTGTGCGGTTCGGGCCATTAAATATACACACACATTACATAACACAATGCACCTAGTCATAACAATCATTAAATAATATATTTCACATAAGCACGTAGCGTTACAAGATAGGTCTAAGGTACGAGTTGTCACAGAAACCGTGAGAGCTCAGGTCAGAACTTCCGTTCAGCAGAGAGATGACGGCTCGACTTTTGGTGGGTCCCCTTTAGAGGATCTTTTGTTACAACAGCAAAGATTACCAATTTTATTGTTTAATCAGTTTGCTGAGGGCAGCGCTTATGTTTCAAACAAGATTTCGGGGGTTACCCATATATCCAAGAATAGTTACCCACGAATTAAGTAAGTTTGATTTAGGTTTATATCTCGTTTCAATTTACTAAATGTGAGAAAATCTACTGACACATCCGCAGTAAGATTGTTTACCACATTTTGACTATACATTTCTTTAGCGTGCTGTGATAGTCCACTGATGTACTATCATTTCCTCTTTTATGCAACAAAAACTCATTTTTCAATTTTATCATGTTTTTGGCTTTTTCAAATTTTCTGATGTTTTTGGATTTTCTAAAAATTCTTACTCCCCCTAAAATTCAAATACATCTAATGAAAATTGAAAACAAACTGTACAGAAAATGACAACTGATATCAAAACACTTCAATTCTCCATCCGTTTGGCTTAACAATCAGAACTCCCCCTCACAACAAACTATTTTCCCATAATGATTTCAAAACACTTAAGTTTGTTTTAATCAGAATGGTTTTTCTGGAAAATAAAGTTTAGTTGCTTTTACCTTTTGTCAAAATGGGGTTCAAATCATCACTTTGTTTACCAAATTCTTGAATGATAATTAAATCAAGTCCAATTCAATGACCTTGATTTAACCACTTGTAAGATCAACTGGTTCTCATTCTGAACCATTTATAACAATCACAACTATTCAACCACTTGTAGATTTAGCAATTAAGCTTATCAAACCTGTTTTTTAACCAATTACCAACTTTTGGTTGAATTCTCAAGGTGCCGATTCCTACTCCTCGCTTACAAACCTGGGAGTTCCGGCAAGTCCTGCAACTTTTCAAACAGATTTAGAAAGATGCCGATTCATGATCCACAATACCATCTTGGGATCTCCGGCAAGTCAGGTTTTCATTCTTGGAAAAATATATCCACCCAAGCCTGACCTTCCTTGGGTGTAACCTCATCATTGTTTTCATTGTTTCTTTCAACCGACCTGTAAACCCATCCTTTGGAAGCATAAAAATCCTGAATGCTTTGGGCCTTACCACTGACCATTTTTCCAAAGATGCGTTTTACATTTCCATTGAAAGTTTTTTCAACATCAATTTTCTTCTTGTCAGAATAAAACTGATTTGATATTTCAACTTTTCCGATTTTAGATTTGTAATTTTTAGCATTTAGTGGTGGAAAATTCACATCGTCCACTTTCTGAACTTTCTTTTCAATCTTTTTCTCAACACGTGGCTCCTCTGATTTTATGGAATCAGATTCATCACCAGACTTGTTACCTGAACCTTTTACAACCCATTTCTGATTTGTGGCATTGTCTATTCTTTTGGAAGCACTCTTTGAACATTCTCCTTTTTCATAAGTTGAATTCTCAAAGCCTGTAAACTTCCGGGTTGACAATTCAGTTGTCTCAACAATTTTTTCTTTCATTTTTCTTGAGACTTCTTGTTTTGGTGGAAATGTCTTTGGACAATCTTTCGCAACATGACCCACAGCTTTACACTGAAAACAAGATCTCTTTTCAACCTTCTTCGGGTCTTCCTTCTTCTTCATGCCCTCTTGCTTCTTAGCAAGGAATTCTTGATTCGTTTAATTTCTGAATGATTTTTCTTTTTCAGCTTCTGTAGTTTTTCCTGCAACAAACATTGTTTTTGGTTTATAAACTTTTTCATTTTTATAGTTTTTCTGTGGAATAAAACCAAGACCTTTCTTTTTGTAATTACGATCATGGTTTGGTTTCTTTTGGAAACTATAACCACAATTGTAACCCATTTTCTTGTTGATTCTTTGTTGATCTCTTGAAGTGTATTGTTTAGGTTTTCCATTAAGATTAAAATCTTTTATTTCAGAAATATTAATTTCTATTATTTTGAAAACCTTTTGAATCATTTCAAATCTGACACTTCTTATTGGAAAACTTTCATCTGAATATAATTTGTCAGAACCTTTCAAAGTATATGCCACTTTGACTGATTCATCATTCAAATTAGATTTCGAAAGTAAAACCTCTTTATCATAAACCCGTTTGTCCTTTTTGACTGTTGGCTTTGACGCACTGGACTCAGATTTTGACTCAGGTTTGGACTTCGGTTTTGATTCCTCATTGTCATCTGTGTCTAACACCTGATCGACCATACTTTTTATCAACTTTGACTCATGATCAGTGTCTGATGACGTATATGTGATATCAATACTTTCTGGTAAGTTATCCGACGACCCAGACTCCCATTTCAAATTGATCGCTTTATTGACTCTTTCTGAATTTGTTTTTCGCGGTGAATATCCATTTTCGACCGGGGGCGGACATCTATTGTAGGATACACTCGGTTTCTTACCAGAAGTCTTCAATATTTCTTCTTCATTTGTCACGGATTTTTCTTCTTCAAATATCTTCACTTCTTCAAATGTCTTCAAATCTTTCACCACTGGATAAATCCTGTCAACAACAAAAGTAGAACATGAGTAACTGTCTAATAATTTCTTAACTTTCTCAGTTTCTATCTTTTGTGTTGCCAACTCAAGCTCGAGATCTGCACATTTCTTTATGTTATAGTTCGCCGTATCAAGCTGTCTTAGGTAAGCTATCTTCAAAGTATTCATAGCTTCAGCTTGTTCACCATCAGAATCTGTATATTTGTTGATTTCTCTGTTCATTGTATCATACGATTCCTTCAACTTGTGAATATTGTGCAGCAGCTCATTATTCTGCTTAATCAGCGAATCACAGTTCATGCACTTTTCTTGGACCATGACCGGTTCAGTATCCACTTTAATCTCGAATTCAGGAACCTCTTTGACTGTCCTGCTTGAATTTAAAAATTGAGCTCTTCTCAATTTCTCAGCTTTTGCTTCTTCCTTCAATCTCTCTTCCTCTTCAGCCTCCTCTATGATCTTTCTTCGTCTCTCTTCAGCAGCTTCCATGACTTTTCTGCATCTTTCTGCACATTTCAAATCATAAGCATTAGCAAAGAAAGCATGAGAAGTGTTTTTAGACATCTCTTTGGCCATAAGATTTTGATCTGGACAAAAATCATCCCAGGTAAAACCATCAGCCATTTTTTCATCATCTTGCTCAGCTAGACACACTTTGCTATCTTTTGGAAGATACTTTTCCCAGGTAAAATTATCATATTTTCCCTGACTAACAACACATGCTCTTTTATCAGCCACATCTCTTCCATGAGCCGTTTGTGCCTGATGCTGCTGTGCTGGTTGAGTGATTTGATGATAAATGGCCTTCTTGTGATAATCATTGTTTCCGAAAGGATTCTGGGCACCGGTAGCTTCACGGATTTTGCATTCCCTCTTGAAATGCCCCTTCTCCCTGCAACGAAAACATGTAACTTTAGATTTGTCAAAACCTAAAGCTGAAACGTTTGCATCACGAAAATCATCCCGGCCAGTAATTTGTTTGAACTTTTCAGCGCGTCTCATCACACTCGCCATACACCATTTTATATCCATCAATTCCATTTCTTCAGCATCAATTTGATCGTAATCCTCTTTCGTGAGCATTGGATTTCCGATCTTTCCTGCAACAAAACAACTATAAGATTCTAAAATCATCCCTAACAAAGACATTTGATTTTTAGCAATCTCTTCAGTGTAGTCTTGATCATTTTCAAGGCTTAACACAATGTTACACTGAAGTTTTCTACCATTCTTTGTTACAGAGATGTTAGGATCGAAAGATGAAAATCTTGTGTTGTTGCTTGATCCTTGAGATGTCATCTTTTCAGGAGAATCTTTAATGCTGTAAGCCGTTTCAATCTTAGGAGAAAACTTTGTTGAATCAGTAGCACCATGCTTGTAGTACAGACTGATATCCTGTTCTCCATCATAGTTTTTCATCCTGGCGATCTTTCTCTGCTCCATCTCTTGAGCTTCCTAATGCTTGATAAAATCTCCCAAAGTCATAGTTTTGTAATCTTTTCTGCTAGACCTCAGCATCATCAGAAATGTTCCCCATGTTTCGTATGGAAGCTCATCTGCAAGTTTTTCAATTAACTCATCAGTATCTTTCTTAATACCTAACTTTGTCATATTTCTCACCAAGTTACAATATCTATCAATAATCTGCTTGGTGTTTTCAGATTTTAAACCACGAAACAAATCGAATTCTTTCTTCATAAGAGATTTTTTATTCTTAAGCATATCATCACTTCCAATAAACTTTGCTTCCAACTTAGTCCAAATTGAGTATGCAGTTCCGTCATGTTGAAGCAAGATCAGAATATCTTCTTTTATTGCTTGCTGAAGTAGACTCACCATAAGCTTCTCATCACGGTATTTCTTTTTATCATCTGAACTCATTTCTCGAAGTGTTTGCTGCACACCATTTTTAACTGGTCTAACATATGGTTCTTCAGTATGTTCCCACGCATCGATATGATAAGCTTCAACCCAATTACCGAATCGTTCCGACCACACGTTGTAATCATCAATATCCATGAGTTTCGGTGGTTTCTGAGACGTTCCGGTTTCATTTTCAATCAAAGCACTTTGGGTAATCAAGGCAGGGGTAGCAAAAGCGTTATAAAATTCAGTATCCATTGTTCAAATTGTTCACAATTTTACAATAGTTTCAAATTTTAGACAACTGTTCAGAAGAGCGAACCAATGAAATGAGTAAATGTCCGAATAAGAGGTCCAAAACACACTATCCTTTCGAGCGATCCGATCAAATAGCAAATGAGCGGTCCAATATAATCTCAATGAGCGGTCCAGAAATCTTAGTTCGAGCGGTTCAAAGCTTGTTCGTTCGAGCGGTTCACAATGGTCAGTTCGAGCGGTTCAACCTTGTACGAATGAGCGGTCCAGTCTTAATTTTTCGAGCGATCCAAGCTTAAAACTTCGAGCGGTCCGGATACTGATAGATAAGCGATCCAAAATCAGTCAAAAGAGCGGTCCAAATTGAAATTTCAAGCGATCCAGAAGTCAAAATTGATCCTTGGAGCGGTCCAGACACGTAATTTGGAGCGGTTCAGATGCTGATGTCATCTTTTGTGCGAATCTGAAAAAGCAAATCACCTAAAAAACAACTTTCTAGATCGATTTTAGTTCTGAAAACTTCAAGGATTTGTTAATGCATGATTCCGAGTGCACTGTGTGATTTTGAGCTTGTTTTACCGTGAAAATTTTTGAAAAAGTGAAGAAAGTGTAGAAAATCAGAAGAATAGCAGCTACAATGGCAAGAACTCCTCCTCCTGAGCTCTGATACCACTTGTAGGATCGTTCGTCGACCTGTTTGAGTCGTTCTGAGAAGTTCGTATCCGAATTAAGAGGCGGAAACTAATAATTCGGTGCAATTGAAGCTGTATTCACTTTAATATTGCTGTTGTATTGATTTTCAACTCGATTACAAGGTTTGACAGCACTTCGGCAGCACTTCGTGGCTCAACCGGAAGAATACACCATCAACTATGTGTTGTGGATCGCTCCCCTATTTATAGAGAATCTGGTTCGCTCATACGACATGTCCGTATGAGCGATCCCAAACAACATGACACATAAGCGATCCAGAACATGTCCTAATAAGCGATCCAGACACTACTATGACACAAAAGCGAACCTAGAAGTGTACATATAAGCGATCCATATACAAATAAGCTATTCTAGAATTCCGTGCCATTTCCTATCTGATCAACCTTCAAGACTTGATAGAAGACGTAGTCAACAGACGTAAGTGCACTAACAGAAGGGTGAGAAATAATGTGGTGATGACAAATGTCCTATATCTAAATTAATTCAAAAGGGTGAATTAGTAATTTTCTATTTCTTTCAATTAATTGATTAAAAGATAACTGCCCAAAATAACCGCCACCCTTTATTATAGGAATTCGAATTTAGGAATTAATCTACGAATTCGTGTAGTGTTATATAATTCTGTAGTGCAACAAACATTCAGAACTGTATAGTGTTATATATTTTTTATATAGTGTTATATAGTGTTACTTGGTGTTATATGGTGTTATAATATGGTTTTTGGTGTTATATAATTCTGTAGCGCAACCATCAAAAAACACTATATAACACCATAAATTATTAATTATGTAGTGCAACTACCATTCAAAACTGTATAGTGTTATGTATTTTTTATATAGTGTTACATGGTGTTATAGAGTGTTCTTTGGTTATATAGTGTTAGATGATGGATGCATAGTGTTATATATTGTTATATTTTTCTGGTAGCATGTCTATGATAGATGTATAGTGTTATATATTGTTATATAGTGTTATATGATAGATGTATAGTGTTATATGATGGATGTATAGTGTTATACGTTTCTTGCAGCAGTTACATATTTTTGTATTTTTAGAATTGAGGATCGATATAATTTAGCAATTAAATTTGAATAGCTAGTTTTTAGGAGATTAATGGGGGTTTTGGTTGTGTAGGATACGGTTACCATATTTAAAACATTGGAAAAGACACTATTGCCCTTCAATTTTACATAAGGTCCTTCTAATTTAAACACAATTTACATTTTTATACCCTATTGATATCAACCATTAGATCAAATATCCAATGGTTTAAAACACTTCTTACCCTTCTCACATTTTAGACACTTTTTACCATATCCCTACCATATATATATATATAGGGGACCGCTAGAATGAGAACCACCTCGAGTTGTAAGAACCGCGAGAACTACTTGATCCGGGGCGAGGTGGACCAATTTTTTTTTCAAAAACGTAGATGCATGTATTATAAACACATTCGTAAAAAAAATGTCGTGCGTGTAGTTTTTTACACCACAAGTTTGTGGTTTACGAGTTCCGTAAATTTACGGGACTCGTAAACCACAAACTTGTGGTGTAAAAAACTACACGCACGGCATTTTTTTTTAATTTTTTTTACGAATGTGTTTATAATACATACATCTACGTTTTTTAAAAAAAAATTTGGTCCACCTCGCCCCGTACGGTGTGGTTCTCGCGGTTCTTACAACTCGAGGTGGTTCTCATTCTAGCGGTCCCCTATATATATATGTATATATATATATATATATGTATATATATATATATATATATATATATATATATATATGATAAGGATCATTTGAGAAGTAGTAGGCTAATTGAGAAACCTGAGAACATTCTGAACCACACTTTTTCTCTAAACAAAAAAATGCAATATATATATATATATATATATATATATATATATATATATATATATATATATATATATATATATATATATATATGCAAATTTTTTTTGGGAAAATCGGAGCTTTTTCTTTATGGGTTTTTTTTAATTTTTTTTGGGATTTATACACATGTGTATATTTTTAATCTTCTAACTATACCTATGTGTATATTGTCAAATATACATATATGTATATGTATATACATGTTTAAAATTGAAAAATAAGTGTTATTTAAGGGTTTAGCATTAGTACTTAGGGTTTAGTATTAGAGTTTAGGGTTTAGCATTAGTATTTAGGGTTTAGGTTTAGGGTTTAGCAATAGTATTTAGGGTTTAGCATTAGGGTTTGGCTTTACCTTTTAGGTTTAGCTTTAGCTTTAGGGTTTAGCATTAGGGTTTGGCTTTAGGGTTTAGAATTGGGTTTAGGGTTTAGCATTAAGGTTTAGCTTTAAGGTTTAGGGTTTATAACCCTTATTTTTGAATTTTAAACATGTATATACATGAGAAAAATGCAATTTGCGTCCCTGTGGTATGTCCCAAACATCAACCTGAGCCCCTAAATTAAATTTTTGGTTTTTTGAGCCCCTGACCTTATGAATTCATAACACTTTGAGTCCCTGCCGTCAGTTTGACTATTTGAGGCAGGGGTAAGACCGTCTTTTGGCATATATTAATAACACTTTGTGTCCCTATGGTTTGAGTGAAATATTAACCTGAGCCCCTAAATTCATTTTTTGCTTTTTTCTTAAGAAATCAAATAATTCAAATTAACTCTTTTATTTTTAAATAAATGCAATCTAATAATTAACTCTTTTTAAATAAATGCAATCTAATAATTAAATGTATATTATATATAACAAATTATTAAAGCCTAAATTCTCTTTTATTTTTAAATAAATGCAATCTAATAATTAACTCTTTTTAAATAAATGCAATCTAATAATTAAATGTATACTATATATAACAAATTATTAAAGCCTAAACTGTATATTAAATGTAAACTTTTAATACATACAATACAGAGACAAAACGTCATACCAACTTCATAGACTTGACGTAACTTACAGACTCGATAACAAAAGACCGTAACATACAATACAGAGACAAAACGTCAAAGATCCACAAGCAATTGTGGATCTTTACTGACGGGTGCACTTCGGAATGTAGCAGATATGAATGAATATCACCTCAGTGTAGGTAATTACATATCTGCCACTGGGGTTATATTCATTCATATGAATGAATATAACCCAAGTGGTAGATATGTAATTAGCGAGCTCTGGAATTTCAAGGAAAATCGAAGAGCTACACTGGGGTTATATTCATTCATATCAATCACTTCCTTATGTGCACCGCACCATCTTCTAGGAGGTTGTCAAGTGTTCTCGCCTTCGTAGTTGGTGTTTTGCGTATCTTTACATCCGCAGCCATTCTGTACAACAAAACACGTTCAAATGAGGAACACATTCGAATCAAACCAAAAATCAATATGAGGAACACATTCGAATCAAACCAAAAATCAATATGAGGAACACATCAATCCGAAACTGATCCGATCAGTTCTTAATATGAGGAACCCAAATCATGGAATCAAACCAAAAATCAATATGATGAACACACAAATCAAAACCAAAACACATTGAAAACCTCTGTTTTGATACCCTAAACCCTAAACCCACAAGAATCAAAACCAAAACTCATTGAAAACCTCTGTTTTGATACCCTAAACCCTAAACCCACAAGAATCAAAACCAAAACACATTCAAAACCTCTGTTTTGATACCCTAAGCCCTAAACCCACAAGAATCAAAACCAAAACACATTCAAAACCTTTGTTTTGATACCCCAAACCCTAAACCCACAAGAATCAAAACCAAAACACATTCAAAACCTCTGTTTTGATACCCTAAACCCTAAACCCACAAGAATCAAAACCAAAACATATTCAAAACCTCTGTTTTGATACCCTAAATCCTAAACCCACAAGAATCAAAACCAAAACACATTCAAAACCTCTGTTTTGATGCATTTTGAACAATATACTCAGTTGATACATCAAACCCAAAATCAACCCTCTGTTTTTTCAAAATCAACCCAAAATCATCGAATGGAACCCAAAATTAACCCTCTGTTTTTTTCAAAATCAACCCAAAATCATCGAATGGAACCCACAATCAAACCCAAAATCATCGAATGGAACCCAAAATCAAATCCAAAATCAACCCTCTGTTTTTTTCAAAATCAACCCAAAATCATCGAATGGAACCCAAAATCATCGAATGGAATCCAAAATCAAACCCAGAATCAACCCTCTGTTTTTTCACAATATAAACACATTCAAATCATCGAATCAATCCAAAAGTCAATATGAGGATGAAGATGAACCTGATCTGTTCGATGATGAAGATGTTCGATGAAGATGATGAAGATGATCTGTTGATCTGTTCGATGAAGATAATGATGATGATCTTGGGAGTTGGGAGAGCTGTTGATGATGATAATGAAACTGGTGGTTTGCTCTTGGGAGTTGGGAGAGATATTGGGACTTTCTGCATTGACCAGTTTATGCTCAATGCGAAGTTCGTTTGAACTTCATAACGTGAGCGTGATCACGATGGTTATAGTCCATAATGACTATACCTACTGATTACCACGTTATCTAGGCTCAGTGACGAATCGTAGTTTCGTCCAAAATGCGCATTCTTGCGTATTTTGTAACCAAACTACTCATAGGTATCAAAACTGTTTGTTTTGATACCATACCTGTTTTCTAACTTAGTTAAGCATCTTTTAACATGCTTAGCTCGTCACTTTTAGTTTAGTGCTTATATAGGGTCGTAAGGTAAGCGATCTAAACATTCGCTTATACTTTCGAACCCGGCCCGTTTGGTCGATCATTAGGATCCGACCAAACACATTAGGTGACCAAAGTTGTATAGGGAATAACCTTCCGAGGTTATACCTTATGATCACATCGTTTGAGTAGTTGTATGATAGGTAGTATATATGCCTTAGGTAAATTACCAAAATGCCCTTTTTACGCCAAAATTCATATTAAGCATATGTAACATAACTTTTGGTATCTAAACTGATTTGGCAACAATATTAGACATGTTAAGGCATATTTTACTTATCATAGGGCTAGTTAGGCGTTCCAAACGCGTTTTACACAAACGACGCGTTAAAGTGGCATAAGCTACCTAAACGAGTCGTAAAGGGTTGTAAGCACTTAGGTTAGGTTTCATTTTAGTATGTGGGTATTGTTAAACCATACTACACGAGTCTCCATACTCGTTTGGTTTACGAACCCTCATTCTATCCAATCATCCGATTTAGGTCTAGTATATTAACATAGTTACCTATATTAGGTGTCGTTTGATATCCGTGATCTCTAGCATTGTTTGGTTGTTACACAAGGACTTCTAAGCAATCTCAAGTGAGTACATAGACCCCTCTTTTACTGTTTTCCAAACTGTTTTGGGGTGAAATACATGTGCCTACTTGTTACTTTCGTGCTTTTATTGTTTTCATATCATATACTTGCTATGCTCATTAGTACACTATTAGTACATGATTTACATTTCATTGCTTCGCTACGTATGTTTACTTAGCATACTTAGTACATTGTTTTACTTTAACATTTCTGCTATGTATGTTGACTGATAGCATGCAAGCACATTGATTTACATGACTTTTCTGCTTTGTATGATAACTTAGTATACTTAGTACATTGTTTTCATATAACCTGTTTACATTTGCTATAACATTTGGTTTGCACAAACGAGACTTATATACGTTCATTAACATTAGCTACACCGCTCGGTAGTAAGTAGTGGTACCATAGGACTTGACAAATCCCATTCCTGACATCCCGGGTTTGTTTGGATGTAAGGAATGACTGAATCCGAAAACATTTCTTTTGATAATCTTGACTTAGGGTTATCCGACTGTCTCAAGGCTTGAATGCGTTAACTTACCACATAAATGTATGTATCAATGTAACATGCTTTTTACTTTGCAAAACATAACTTTTTGATATATTCAAAATACTCTGTTTTGTACATTTTTCTACATTTGGTAATGTGACAATACTTTTCTTACAATACATAACATTTTTTACACATAACATGACTACATTTGGACTTTTTAACAATTGCCAAGGTTGATACAAGGACTTTTGACAATTGGTTTAAACATAGACATTATACATTGATGGTTGGTGTGAGTGACTTAAGTAACGAGATGTGAGTAGTATAATACAAACATGGTAAATACGTCGTTGGTACTTTTTATATATAAGTGTTTGTATTATATTACATATCATAGTGTTGCTTAAATTATTCCTTTTTGACTTATACATTTTACACAAGTAGCACGTTTTCACAAGGCTTTGGTTTGCAATACAGTTTATTTTATACAACTTATTTTACTTGGTTATTCATTTAACCATGCATTATCCTTTTATCTATACATCTCATCTGATCTTATTGCTTTTAAAAGATTTACAAAACAAAACAATTTACAAGGTTCGTGACTGAATTTTATTAAACATTTCTTAATCTTAAGTCATGAATCCTATTTTCACAAAACCTATGTATCTCACAGGCATTTTTATGCTGACGTACCTATTTTCACATGTGTTTTCAGGAGCTTTTGCGTAGGACGATGATCATGACACTAGGGCGGACCTGTGCCTTAGAGACATAAAAATGAAGATAGACTTAGCTTAGCTATGTTATGTACTCTTGGTTTTCATGTTTAAGACAATGTTACTCTATTGTTGATAAATAAAACGTAATTTTGTATGCCATGGTTGTGAAACAATTAATTCTGTTACAACACTCCCCGACGTTTCCGCCACGTTTGATTGTTACACGTGGTCGGGGTGTGACAGAAGAGTTGGTATCAGAGCCAATGGTTATAGGGAATTAGGTTATTAGTAATACTTTAACCTAGACTATAACTTTCTAGGACCCTAACACAAGTTATCTTGTGTTTAGATTTTAAAACATGCACTTCACCTATCCTTAGGTGATAACCACAACGAGAACATCGATTCCGAATCCGCTTTGAAAATTAATCATCCGTTTTGAACCCTCTGTTTTATGGTTTTGAATCCCTTTGAATTTTCAAAAATCTCATCAAAGTTTTGGGTTTTAATAGTGTGAACACGTGCAAACTGGAAAAGTGAATGCCTGTACCCTGGGTTTTCTGTCTAAGGCTAGAGTGTTCGTACAAATCCACATAATCGGACCAGTCACTCTTACCTGGGAACTCTTGGGGTGAGTGTTCACTTATAGGCGAGCATGTCTTCGCAATACATTATTTTTTACCCATTTACTTTGATTAGACATTGTGTGTCGCTTGTTGCTTTGCGATGCGGACGAATGACCACCATCTTTGTTTTTGTTGATTTTGTTTCATCTCATTCTCTTCATCCAATCATCTCACTCGTTTCTTTTCATGTTTTCCTCTTTTAGAATGCCTCCTCGACGCGAAAACCAGATAGCAACTGCCGAACTGGCAGAAATTATTGCGCAGTAAATGGCTGCTCAATTCCCAAACCTCTTTGCTCAATGGAATCAAGCCAACAACAACAACAATGCTCCATGCAATTTCAAGAATTTTAACTCGGCTAAACCACTCAAGTTTAGTGGTTCTGGGGGAGCAACTGGACTTCTCCAATGGTTCGAGAGCATTGAGAATACTTTCCGTCACGTGCAGTGTCCTGACAATCGCAAGGTCGAGTTTTCCTCAAGTGTGTTTCAGAAGAGGGCTCTTACGTGGTGGAACGGGGTAATGAGAGACCGTGGTGCAGAAGTTGCTCTAGCACAGACATGGGCTGAACTTAGGTCCCTTATGATGAGGGAGTTCTGTCCTCGTCATGAACAGCGAGCTTTGGAGAAAGAGTTTGATGACTTAAAACAATACAGTGGCGAGCACCGGGCATATACTGATAGGTTTGAGGAGTGAGTCTGCTTTGCCCAACAATGGTTGCCCCACTCGACAAGGCTATCGAAAGGTACACCGACGACCTACCTGACTCGGTACAAGACATCATTACTGGTAGTAACCCTACCACACTCCGTCAGGCGATCGAGTTAGCAGCGACATTGACTGAGTCGCAGGTTCGAAAGGGAAAGCTGCACAAAAAGGGTGACAAGGGTAAGAAACAGGCGTCTGACAAAGAGGATAGCAAGAAAGGTCAAAACAAGAAGGGAAAGGATTCTGGTTCTCCAAGGGGGTCTAGGAAGCGAAAAGCTTCCCAAAACTATGCCGTTACTGCACAGGCTCAAGCTGCACCAAATCAGCCTGCGCAACCACTAGCCAAGAAGCCTTATCTTGGCAATGCACCTTTGTGCAACAGGTGTAACGGCCATCACCCACCACATCTTCAGTGTCGTCAATGCACCAACTGTGGAAGAAATGGTCATCTTGCTGCCACCTGCCGCATTCCTGCTAACCCGAATCAGGCAGTTCAGAACCCAGCCCAACAAATTGCTCAGCCTCTTGCTCAGCAACCAGGTCAAGCTGCACGACCTCATTTTCCACCTGGTTCGTGCTACAATTGTGGGGATCTGACCCACTACAGAAACTGGTGCCCAAGGCTAGCCAACCAGAATCAGAATCAGGCTCAGGCTCGAGGTCGAGTTTTCAACATGAACGCACAAGAGGCACAAGCAGATGATAATGTGGTGAACGGTACGTTCTTTATTAATAATCAGCCAGCATCTGTTCTTTTTGATTCGGGTGCCGATAAGAGTTTTTGTGTCGTTATCTTTTGAGCCATTTCTTCCCGTGTCTAGAACGAAACTAGGTAAACCATTGACAGTAGAAGTGGCTAGTGGTGAACCCATTGTTCTTGATTCTGTTCTCCGCAACTGTCAGTTGAACCTTAACAACCATCTTTTTCCTATTGACCTCACGCCTATGCAACTTGGAAGCTTCGACGTTATTGTGGGTATGGATTGGTTAGCCAAGCATCATGCAGAGGTAGTTTGTTTCGAGAAGATCATTCGTATGCCGCTTTCGACAGGTGAGATCCTACAAGTTCGTGGTGAGAAACCTGCTGGTGGTCTCAAACTCATGTCTTGTTTTAAAGCTCAGAAGTATCTGCGAAAGAACTATGTGGCCTTTTTGGCACATGTTGTAGCAGATAAGGGCAAAGGTAAATCTATTCAAGATACTCCTTTTGTTCGGGATTATTCTGAAGTATTCCCTAAAGAGTTACCTGGTCTACCCCCAACACGCCAATTCGAGTTCCGTATTGATCTCGTACCTGGTGCAAATCCCATTGCCAGAGCTCCCTATCGTCTTGCACCGTCTGAGATGCAAGAATTGTCTAAGCAGCTTCAGGAGCTCTCTGACAAAGGTTTTATCTGTCCCAGCTTTTCACCCTGGGGTGCTCCTGTTCTTTTTGTCAAGAAGAAGGATGGATCTTTTAGGATGTGTATCGATTATCGCGATCTTAACAAGCTCACCATCAAGAATCGATATCCCCTTCCTCGCATTGATGATCTCTTTGATCAATTGCAGGGCGCTTCTTATTTTTCAAAGATTGATCTGCGATCTGGATATCATCAACTTCGTGTGCATGAAGAAGATATTCCCAAGACAGCTTTCCGCACTCGTTATGGGCATTATGAGTTCACAGTCATGCCATTCGGTTTGACTAATGCTCCTGCTGTTTTCATGGATTTGATGAATAGGGTCTGCAAGCCTTATTTGGATAAGTTCATCATCGTTTTCATTGATGATATCTTGATTTATTCTAAGACGCGAGCTGACCACGAGCAACATCTTCGTCTTACTTTGGAACTCCTAAAGAAAGAGCAACTTTTCGCCAAATTCTCCAAGTGTGAATTCTAGCTTAAAGAAGTTCAATTCCTAGGACATATTGTCAATGAACAAGGTATTCTTGTAGATCCCTCCAAGATCAGTGCGATTAAGATTGGGATACGCCTACTACTCCTACTGAAGTTCGTTCTTT
The DNA here is from genome assembly GCF_002127325.2 of Helianthus annuus. Classification (NCBI taxonomy): domain Eukaryota; kingdom Viridiplantae; phylum Streptophyta; class Magnoliopsida; order Asterales; family Asteraceae; genus Helianthus; species Helianthus annuus. Next base: position 48,383,638 of record NC_035439.2, on the reverse strand, counting down.
TCTTGGTCTAGCGGGCTATTACCGCCGCTTCATTGAAAATTTCTCAAAGATTGCAGTTCCTCTAACTGCTCTAACTCAGAAGAACAAGCCATTTGATTGGGGATTCAAGCAAGAGGAAGCGTTTCTGAATTTGAAACAAAAACTTTGCGACGCGCCTGTTCTAACTTTGCCTGGGGGCAATGATGATTTCGTCGTTTATTGCGATGCATCTAAATTAGGTCTTGGCTGCGTCCTGATGCAAAGAAACAAAGTCATAGCATACGCATCAAGACAGTTGAAGATACATGAGAAGAACTACACCACTCATGATCTCGAGTTGGGTGCAGTTGTCTTCGCTCTTAAGATCTGGAGACACTACTTGTACGGTACAAAATGTGTGGTTTTCACAGACCACAAAAGTCTTCAGCATATCTTCAATCAGAAAGAACTCAACATGAGGCAACGACGTTGGGTTGAGCTTCTAAACAACTATGATTGCGAAATTCGCTACCATCCTGGTAAGGCGAATGTCGTAGCCGATGCATTAAGTCGAAAGGAACGTACTAAGCTTCATTGTGCTCATGTTCAATCTGATATTCAAGCTTGATCCGATATCCAAGCCCGCATTTCTCAAGCTCAACACACTTGTGTTTCACAAGGTTTGATGGATAAGGAATTTCCCTATCACATAACACCTAATCTGGAACTGAAGGACAATAGATCATATTACTTTATGGACCGTTTGTGGGTCCCAAGCCAAGATAACCTCCGCACCTTGCTTATGGATGAAGCCCATAAATCTCGTTATTCTGTTCATCTGGCTCAGATATGATGTATAAGGATCTTCGTAGTCAGTATTGGTGGCCTAGTATGAAGAAAGACATTGCCTTATATGTATCAAAATGCCTTACTTGTCTTAAGGTTAAGGCTGAACATCAGCGTCCTTCTGGCTTATTGGAACAACCAGAGATCCCAGTTTGGAAATCGGAAAACATTACTATGGATCTCATTACCAAACTCCCGCGCACAAAGAAAGGTCACGATGCCATCTGGGTAGTTGTTGATCGTCTTACTAAATCAGCGCATTTCTTGCCAATCCGTGAGGATTTTTCGGCTGACAAACTTGCTAAAATCTATGTGGATGAAATTGTAGCTCGACATGGTGTTCCTTTGAACATCATTTCTGACAGAGACGCTCGTTTCACTTCTCATTTTTGGAGAACCATGCAATCTGCTATGGGGACCCAACTTAATCTGAGCACAGCTTATCATCCGCAAACGGATGATCAGTCTGAAAGAATAATCCAGACTCTGGAGGATATGCTTAGAGCTTGTGTGATCGATTTTGGTGGTAGTTGGGATTCACATCTTCCGTTGATTGAATTCTCCTACAACAACAGTTATCACTCCAGCATCAACATGGCTCCTTTCAAGGCTCTCTATGGTCGAAAATGTCGTTCACCAGTCTGCTGGAATGAGATCGGCGAGGCTCAGCTTACTGGACCTGCCCTCATTTTAGAGACAACAGATAAGGTAAAGAAAGTTCGTGATAACCTTCAGACAGCTAGAAGCCGTCAAAAGAGTTACGCGGACCTAAAACGCAAGCCCTTGGATTTTCAAGTCGGTGATCGTGTATTACTTAAGGTCTCACCTTGGAAAGGTGTGATCAGATTTGGAAAGAAAGGAAAACTTGCACCTAGATACGTTGGACCATTCAAGATCATCGAAAGAATCGGTAAGGTAGCCTACAGACTTGAGTTACCTCCTGAACTTGGAAATGTTCATCCAACCTTTCACGTGTCCAATCTCAAGAGGTGTTTAGCTGATGAGAACCTCCACATACCGCTTGACGAAATTCGTGTTGATAAAACACTGAAATTTATTGAGAAACCGGTGGAAATTATGGAACGTGAAGTTAAGTGGCTTAAACGCAAGCACATTCCTTTGGTCAAGGTTCGCTGGGAATCTAAACGTGGACCCGAGTTTACTTGGGAACGCGAAGATCAAATGAAGGCAAAGTATCCGCATCTTTTTCCACGAGTTTCCTCTAAATAAATTTCGGGACGAAATTTCCACAAGTAGGGGAGACTGTAACATTTGTGCTTGAAATCATTACAAACAGTTCAGTTATCAATAAAACAAAGTTATTTGATCCCAATGTTTGTTTGTTTATGTTTTACATTTTTCATGTTTTGACTTTTGTTAAATTTCAATCTCTACATCGCTTTCTGGAGAATTATACGCAAACTGGTGCGTAAACGTACTCAGTTTAATGCGACAAATACTCCGAAACATCAACATATACTTAACATACCTTAAAAAACATTTACATAACTTAGAAATAAGTTTTGAAGGCTTTGGTATGGCAAAAACAAGTTAATTCGCCTACAGGGACTAAATTTGGCAAACTGCGAAAGTATGCCAATTTGAACTGTAACAGACATTCTGGAACATGACCATAAGTTAAACATACCATAAATATCCTTTACATAGCTTAGAAATAGGCTTTGAGGGGTTCGGTATGCTAAAATAAACTTTTGGATCATTCAGGGACTAAAAGTGTCAAAAAGTGCATAAGTTTGCACTTTCGCGCATAACTTACATTCTGAATACATCCAGACATCCAAAAATTTATGTAAGCATCATAATATTATGCCTTAGTGTTTGGCATGAGAAAAATCCATTCGTTTCGCATTTTGGATCGTTTTTCGCGCTTATGCGCATTCCGTCGTAATTAACCGAACATCGCGATCGTACGGCCAAATGAACCGACATCCGGCATATTTTTTAGCATGTTTCATGTCCACAATGTTTAAGCATCATTTTAGGGCCTTAAAGATGGCTTAACGGGCCTTAAACATGTCGGAAATGGCCTTAAACCACAACAGGGACCTAAACTGTCATTTTTGAAAGTTGTTTTCTGATCAGGACACCCAGGTGGCCCGCGTAAGCCCAGGGTGATCCTTTACGCGACCCGCGACAGCCCCCCAGATATGCAGAAACTTGTTTTCTCAGCTGTTAGCAGCCTTTCAACACTCCAAAGGGCAATGCCTCTTGCAAATCTCTGGGGTTGGGGTCACATTGTGATACCATAGCATTTTGACACTTGTACGGATGAGATTCGAGCACGTAAATCGATAAACGATCCTAACGGTCTTGCATATCCTATGAATACCCCCCTCCATTCTTGCAAAAACCCACAAATCTGATCTAAAAGCTCTAAGTTGAGGCCATTGCTTCATACCTGAGCTCCTAGATCAAGATTAGCTTTCAGGGACCTTTCGTAAGTGTTCTTTCGTTCTTTTATCGCTTTTCGAGTCTTATGTCAAACTTTGTTTGACTTTCTGCATTGACCAGTTTATGTTCAATGCGAAGTTCGTTTGAACTTCATAACGTGAGCGTGATCACGATGGTTATAGTCCATAATGACTATACCTACTGATTACCACGTTATCTAGGCTCAGTGACGAGTCGTAGTTTCGGCCAAAATGCGCATTCTTGCGTATTTTGTAACCAAACTACTCATAGGTATCAAAACCGTTTGTTTTGATACCAAACCTGTTTTCTAACTTAGTTAAGCATGTTTTAACATGCTTAGCTCGTCACTTTTAGTTTAGTGCTTATATAGGGTCGTAAGGTAAGCGATCTAAACAATCACTTATACTTTCGAACCCGACCTGTTTGGTCGATCATTAGGATCCGACCAAACACATTAGGTGACCAAAGTTGTATAGGGAATAACCTTCCGAGGTTATACCTTATGATCTGTAACACCTCGAAATTTTGGGTCCAATAATGTATTGACACGTGTCTTAGGTTTACACGTGGTATTAAATGTTAAATAAAGGACTAAAGTTGACAAACATTGAAAGTATGTAAATTCGAGGGTTAAAAATGTCAACGAGGGATAAATATATTGTACAGTAACCCTAAATGATGCTCGTACCTTCAAACGAATAAATCATGGATCGTACGGAACAAAAGGTGGAAGAAAGTGAGGGATTACAAACTACAGAGGTCAAAGGTGCCAACATGTTTAATTTATACCTCTGAGTGACCCTTTGACAAACCCGAGACTTTGTAACAGTAAATTACGCTCACTAGAATATACGATATAAATTTCGCGAAGTTCCGTTTTAAAATGAGAAAGTTATGATCAATTTCGTATGCGAGGGGTTAGAAGCGTCAACAATGAAAGTTAGGGCTTTTCGGATAGTAATTAAACAAACCAGGGACTTAACGGCGCGGGTAAAAGTCACGAGGCCCTTATTCGTAAATAAACGAGGCCCAAAACGCAAAGTTACCCCTTCGAAACCGAAAGGCCAGGGCAATAATGGCAAAAGATTTGAAAATCTTGGAAATCAAGTCTCAGGCTGGCCGCGTTAAAGATTTGAGGGATCTTACGCGGGCCGCGAGCCATGTGTAGATTCGTTTACTGACAATAGGATCCAGGCGACCCGCGTAAAGGTAGCCTGATCTTTAACGCGGGCCGCCTCAGACCGCCAGATGCAGAATATGGGGACAGGTTCACTGTTTGCTATTTTAACCGCCTTAGAATGCCATTATGAGAACATGGGCGCCCCCTAAACGACCCCTAGCACCCAGGGACACATGTTGATGATCAAGGAACCCTTGTAGCCTTAGTTGTGATGATCTTGTGCTTCCATTTTCACTATAAAAGGCCATGAGTTGTGCACTTAGTAAGCACACCTCAAACCTGCTTTCTTGATCACTTCTGGAGCTCAAGAACACTCTTCTATCATCTCTGGTCGTGTACCAAGCTTCTGTAAGTATGCCTAACCCTTTGTGGTTTAGTTTTTACATAGTTTTAGCTTAAAAGTCAATCCGTCGTAATTAACGATTGACTTTACGATAAATCACAAATGGTCCAGTGGTTTGTCGATTCAAAGGTAGTTATATGTTGGTAATCATGTGGGCCTTAAACCCCTGAAAGGGCACCCTCTGATTCCCACTCTAACTAGTCCGAATGTCGAGTCAAACTTGCTTAGAAAAAGTCAACAAAATGCTATTTTGAGATTTTATGCATAATCAGTAATGTAGATGGCGTGTAATCTGTTTTAACACTCATATAACATGATAATAAGTATATTAACTAGTCTAAGCTTGTTTGATCCGACCATTTACTGTTTTGACCCGGTTCGGAACCGAAAGTCGCAAAACTTTGACTTTTGCTTTGACTTCAGTTCTGACCCGTTATGGTATGAGTTAGATATGCTTTAGGACTCTCTTAGGACCAGGTTACATGATGGTATAACCCTCTGTGACCGGTTCGTTGTTGTCCGAGTCTTTAGCACATTTCCGTTAAAAGCTTAAAAGTTGACCGTAACGCCTTTTCACTTTAAAACGAGAATTTTGGACATGTGAAAGGACAATAACCTTAGTCACTGATTTCTAAGCATGTCCCTAAAATTTCACGTCAATCCGAGGTCTAGAATAGGAGTTATGCTAAATAGCGCAATTACGGAAACTTTAGTAATTAAAAGGCGCAATTAGCATAACGCCTATCTAAACCCAAATTTCGACACCAAACCTTTTACACACTGATGTAAAGTAATATTTTGGGATTTTTAAAGATTTTTAATTATTTTTAACCTGCTCATAACCTGCGGTTATGGCATCGGTTCGGTAAATACCGAATATGCCCTTTTTGGACATAACTTGAGTTCTACAAGGTATTTTGACCCGAATCCAGTTGCTACTGATTTTAAATAATAAATAGAGTATTTTGGACTTTATAAACTGTTCGGAAAACTCAGATTTCCTGTAGAACTCAGAAACCTCTTTTATAATCTTTAAAGTGACCAAAATACCCCTACGGGGCATTTATTGAATTTAAACTCATTACGGGCATTATGGAAGGTATCCTACTGATACCACAACCTCTTTAGAGCATATTAACTTAGGAAACCTGTGTAGGACTCTCGCGGTTACCCGTTACGCCTTTTTGCGCGCACGGTTCGGTTTATGTAACTAGTTTACATAAACTAGCCGAAACGGGTCAAACCTTTTTCACTTCAAAATCCAGAGTGTGGTTATTATACCCATATAAAACAGGTCTTCAAACTTGTTGGGTCCAAACCACATTCCATTCCCGGTTTTCGCCTTTCACGCGACTAAACCGTATATATCCTTTGAAACTGACCGGTCTAAGCTAAGGCTAAATTAAAGACCCGTTAGGATTCTAATAGGTTGTTTAAACCTTCGTTCCAGAATAGGAGACCAGTAAAAGAAACTTGCATTTGTTTATTAAGGATATTACTTGCTCAGGTAAATACTTTTAACTTATTTTCCGTTATACGGGCTTGGGTTACGGTATTTAAATTACCGCTTGGTCGGGCAAGTGACCCCAACTCATTAGTAGTCGGGTGTTTTCAATGTGACCCGTTTAAAAATTTGTTTTGTTGGCTTTACGCCTTTGGGAGCTTAATGACCATGTCCCGGATATCCTTGGCAGCATTTTACGAAATGGCCACGACCTTGACACGCGGGTGTAGGCGTACACCTGACAATGTGTCCATAATTATAAAGGTATAGCCGTTGGTTTTCCCGCCACGGTTTTATGCTATGTGGTGTGTCTATTAACCTTAAACCCGGCACGACCCGGGCGACCGAACGCATACTGAACATGTAATTCTTTTACAAGATTAATTGATAAATTATCCCAAGTTATAAAGAGTTTGTGCCTTGTGCATTCAAATCAATTTTATCAAACATTTTACAAATGTGTCGGTTGAATGTATTTACCAGTGTAAACTGACGTATTTTCCCCAAAGAGATTAATGCAGGTTCTACTCGTAATAGGTTGGCCACTCCTTAGCATCGTTAGAGTCTCGCAAGCTTGAGATGCCAATATCTGTTTAACATCATTTTATATTTTATTTTGATCCCCTGTGGATTTGTTTCGACTACTCGTGATACTTGGATATTACAATCAGTGGTTGAAATATAATTTATCTTTATGCTTCCGCTGTGCATTTAAATATTGTGGTTTGACTATATTGTTGCCAACTACGTCATGGTAATCCCCCACCGGGCCCACCGGTGAAACACGTGGAAATCGGGGTGTGACAGGTTGGTATCAGAGCTAACGTTGAGTGAATTAAACACTATCCTTATGTGTTTAATCTCAATGACACAATTGCACATACTTGAGTCTAGACAAGAACATAGGACAAATTTGAATTTGTTATTCCAGTTTGTCTTTTATTGTTTATTGTGATTTAAAGATCTGTTAAGCATGAAATATGCCACCTGCAATTAGAAGAGGAGGAAGAGGCAAAGGGCCGATCACTACTCATAAGGATCACGAGGCCGGACCTTCGAACATGCGAGCTCCTTCCAGCACGAGGTGTGAAGAACCTCAGAGACGTAGAAGAAACCTCTTTGAGCCAGCAAAACGGTCTACCTCACACAGTTCGACACCTTCATACCGTCACTCTTTTGGACCAAATTCGGAGAATGATCCCAGTAACCCTCAACCTTCGTTTATACCTCTCCAGCGATCTGCTTCGCACCGTTCCTATGGTGATCCTACTCCTTTCTTCCAAGGCCAGTTCAACCCGGCTGATTATGTTCGAGAACCAATAGGTTATAACCCTTTAGGACCCGAAGACCATTTCTCCGAAGATAATGCGGTAGATATGGATGAAGACCCGGATCCCATAGAACCTGCACGAGGTACTCCCAACCACCCTATCGAGATCTCTGATGGGCCATCCTTTCATGGAACACCCTATCAAGGTCCCGAGAGTTACCAGGCGAGGTTTAACCAGTGTGATTGGTACTTCACACCTTCTCACCACTTCTCACCTCATGAGCAGCAACAGCAGCAGGATCCTTCTGAGGATTCGCGCTTCGTGGCAGTTACGCCACCGCCTCCACCGCCACCAGTTCAACCAGCACCTCCTGATCCGCCAAGGCGTAGAAGATCAGGCGCGCGGATGTCTACCCGAGGAGGGGAATTCCACTTTAGCACCCCTCGCCACTCGAGTGCAAGTCACTTTCCGCCAGTGCCTGAAGAACCACAGTTAGGGGAACCTTCGAGTCACCCTGCAGAGGTGAATTCTGCACCAGTTGCACCACCTCCACCACCATTCTGCTATGACAATCCGATACCAGCATACACCGGTTCCACCGCGTACAACCCGTTTGAGCAGCCGACTCACACACACTACAAATATAATTATGATGCCGACCCATACGTGGTAGCGGCCAATTACAATGCCCTCCATCCCGACAGACCTTATGGAAACCTTTGGGGACTAGATTACTCAGCTCATGGGTATCCAGCACCTCCTAGACCTCCGGTTCAGCAACCGTCGCAGCAGCCACGTTTTTCTCCACCAGAGCAAGAAGAAATCCTCCACCGTCTAAACCGAGTGGAACGAGACTTTGAGCAAGAACGTAAAAGTAATCATGGATTCCTTAAACGCCTAGCAAACCTACTAAAAGGGAGGAAGAAACGAGATCATTAGTCTCTTTATGTACTATAGTATTTACTATTACAATCAAGTCCCTGCGAGGACATTTGTCTTAAGTATTTTAGTCCCTACGTGGACATTTATTATGTTTAGTCCCTGCGTGGACAATTCCCTTTTCAGTCCCTGCGTGGACTTATCTTTTTATCCCTGTGCGGACATCTATCCTTGTATTGGTCCCGGCGCGGACTTGTTTTCTGTAAACCTCTGCGTAGGTATTTTGTCTATTTAAAAGTCCCGTTTAGGGCAGTGTGTAATCATTATTATGATTAATGGAATATTAAGTTATAAATTTCATTTTTTGTGATTAGATACATTCTTATATGAAATAAATCAAAAATCATTCCTTTTGAATTAGTCTGCCTACTAAATAAAGAATCTTAATGGTGAAACTGTTAGTGCACTACATCTGTTGATTGCGTCTAGGTGTCTAGGATCAGGTCTTATGTCGTATTGTATAGCTTAGGGCACGTTTTACGAGAAAACAGGAGTCTGTATAGGTTTTATATGCTAGGTTCGCTCATAGGGACATAAGAATTATGGTTCGCTTATTTGTCAGGCTGGTCTTCTTATGTGGACTTGACTGGTCCGCTCTTATGGTCATATGACACATAAGCGGACCCAACTGCCTATATATAGGGGTCGTTTGAGCGGTCCTCATAAAGTAATTGTCGGATTCCACGCCGAAGCTCTGCCGGTGTGAAGATTGAGCTGTAAAACGTTCCAAATCAATAAAACAAGCAGTTAGAAGGAAGAACAAGCTATATCTACTTGCATTTATTATTATTCCGCATTTGAAACGCAAGAGACAACCTCTGAACGCCTCGTTCGGGTCAGCAAACGATCCTACAAGTGGTATCAGAGCTTGGGAGGAGGTTTTCTACAGAATATAGCCGGATTTCATCATTTCTTCTCACTTCTACACCTTCTTTTCTCATTTCCGGGAGATTTCACGGTTGAATTTCGTTCAAAAGTTCACAGATTGTGTATAATCATACTTAGACAAACCCTAGAAAGTTTCGTGTCAAAATTCAAAGTTTTAATGGGTCAAAACATGTTCGTTATGTGGTTCGCTCGTACTGACGTCATCATGATCCGCTCATAGATCACTGTCTGGTTCGCTCGTTTGTACATTTTTTAGTCTGGTTCGCTCCAAATTAATAATTTGGTTCGCTCGAGCGTATATTTTTTGCTCCTGGTTCGCTCCAAATTGGTGTTGTTGGTTCGCTCCAAAGGACAATATTAGGATCGCTCATTTGATCATCTCGGTCCGCTCCAAAGTACATGGTCAGTTCGCTTTTGTGACCAAATTAGGTCCGCTCCAAAGTACATTGTTTGGTTCGCGTTTGTGACAAAGTTAGGGTCCGCTGTACCTTTCTGGTTCGCTTTTCTGTCACTTGTTTTGGAAAATGTGCCAAGTTAATATGGATTCCGAGTTCTACAACGCTTTTGCTACATCGGCTACTCCAGCCGCAATTGCTCAAGCAATGAATTTAGAAAACGAGACGGGAACGACTCAAAAGCCCCCTAGATTGATGAGTATTGAGGAGTATTATGGATGGAAAGATCGGTTTGAAAACTGGGTTCAGGCAAATCATCTCAGATCATGGGAATGCATATTGAAGAAGTACACTTTGCCTCGAGCAGATTTGCAAGTTATTAAAAAGATATCCGAGTTTACTGATCAAGAAAGAGCAATGTATAGAGCCGAGAAAATGATGATCAGTTTGTTGCAGCAGGCGATAAAGGAAGATATATTCATCTTGTTACAGCACGACAAAACTGCTAAGTCGATATGGGATGCTCTTAAGGTTAAATTCGAGGGAAGTGAAAACATGATCAAAAGCAAGAAAGCATTGTTAAAGAAAGAGTTCGATTTATTTAGCAGTTTGCCGGGAGAGGATACTAAAAAGCTAATCGAGAGATACTGTCACTTGGTGCGATCACTATCGATGTTGGGAGTAGAAAAAGGTCGTGAGGAATGGGTGGATAAATTGGCTGACGCGTTACCTCAGAAAGAGTGGGGAACGTATTTGATGATTTTAAAGAATACTGAAGTGTATGATGGACTGACTATTTCACAATTCATTGAGAAAATTGAGAGTCAGGATCTTGAGCAGCAGAAGATTGCTAGGATGAATAGTCCGAGTGGTCAGCAGGACGTGAAAATGTACTACCGGGGTAGTGTTCCAGTCACTGAGTCTGAAAGAAGTCCAAAGATTCAAACCGCGTTCAGTGCTGGTGATTCATCTGAGAAAGCTGATCAGGTTTCAAACAAGAGTAGCAGCGGGTTTTCATCGTTTCCGAGTGTGAATCCGAAAGAGACTAACACGAGTTTTCAGTCTCAGAGTACAAAAACCGGAAACGGATATGTGATTCAGTGCAACATAGCTCTTAACCTTCCAGAAGGCCAAAGTTTCTCTGAAGACACTGCGAAAGACCACATGGCACTTCTGGGTTCTGTTCTGTTATCCTATGAAGGTCTTGTTGCTGGTCGGATCGGCAATCCTATGCTTACGAAAGAGGATTACGATCAGATAGACGCCGAAGAAATGGAACTCATGGATATCAAATGATGTCTTGCTAGTGTTCTTCGACGAGCTGAGAAATTCAAAACCATTACCGGGAGAAATGACTTTCTTGATGCACATGTCTCTACTTTAGGTTTTGATAAATCTAAAGTTACTTGTTTTTGATGCAGGGAGAAAGGCCATTTCAAACGGGAGTGCAAAGGAAGAGAAACTAGCGGAGCACAGAATCCATTCGGGAAAGATGATTACTATCGCAAAGCTATCTATCAGCAAGTTGGTCAATCCCAAGAACCGCAGACAGCTCACGGAAGAAAGATTGAAGATCTGAAAAGAGCATGTTTGGTAGATTTCAGCTGGAGTAATTACATATCATCTGAAGCCACAGCAGCACGCATTAGTGATCAAGATGATGAGAAACTACCAGAAGGTTTCAGTTGGGATATGTTTGTGGATAAAAAGGGAGAGTTCAAAGCCTTCATTGCCAAGATCGTCCGAGAGCCAGATTTGTTTGCTACTTGGATGAAATCTATTGGAGAGACTGTGAAAAGTGAAGATGAAAAATCTGTGTCATCTGATGGAAGTTTAGAAAGTACTGATAAACTTTCAGAACATTCTGGGGAAGTTTCAGAAAGTTCAGATGAAGAATTACAATGTTCTGATAAAAGTGTACAAAATGAAAATGTTCAAGAAAAAGAAGTTGTTTTTGATAAAACACCGTCTGATTCCGATGTATCAGATGGTGATACTGATAAGTCTGTACAGTTTGATCAATCACCTGATCACAGCAGTAGTGATGATGAGGAAGAAAAACACATAAATATTGCAAAAACTCATCTTTCACCTGAAAGTTTTCATTTCTATTTTGCAGAAAGAATGGAGAAACTGAAGGAGAAACGAGCTGCTAAAGAACAACAAGCTGAATCTGAAGGTGATATTCAGAACACTGAGAATGTTGCTGAGAAGATTACTGAGGTTGTGAAAGAAGAAGAGAGGGTGATTGAAGTAGAAAAAGTGGTAGAAGTTGTTAAAACAATCGAAGTTGAGAAGATTGTTGAAGTCGTCAAGCCGTGTGAGAAGTGCTTGGAAGCTTGCAAGAATTGTGCAGCTAAAGACGACATCATAGCTGAGTACGGGAAGAAAAAAGGAGCAGTTACTGTTCAATCTCAACTATGTGAAAGAATCATATGATGTTCTGAATAAAACAGTAACTGGTCTCCAAAAGACAAACTCAGAAAGAGAGCAAGCATTGACGATGTTGAATGCAGTTTTAATGACAAAACAAAAAGCGATAAACTTCTACATCGAAGAGAGTGCTAAGTGGAAGCAAGAGTTGGAGACAGAAAAGATCGAGAATGAGAGAATTAGACGCTTATTGCAAAGTTATTCTAGTTCTGATTATCTCATTGATCGTATTTACCCAACTGTTGCAGGTATGGAAGCTTTCAAAGATGAAAAGCTAAAAGACAAGAAAGACTGTGGTAAGAAATCGACTGTTAGTTACAACAAATGTCCGCCTCCGATTTGGGATGGTTATTCACCTAGGAGACCAAATGAGGAGCAATTGGAAAAAGCAGTCAATATAAAGCTTAAAACCGACACAACTGACGTTTTACCAGATAACATTGATGTCACATATACCTCGTCCGATACTGATCATGAGTCTGAATTAATCAAAAAGGTGGTCGATCAGGTGTTGGATACTGATGAGGAGTCTGAATCGAAATCTGGGTCTGGAAAGTCAAAGTCGTCAGTCAACAGTCAAAATTCGTCGGATAAACGGTCTTATAGTAAAGAATTTTTATTGTCAAAGGCAGATTTGAATGATGAAACATTCGAAGTTGTGTATACTTTGAATGGTTCGGACAAATTATATTATAATAAAGAGTTCCCAATAATGAGTATTAAAACGGAACAAATAAACAAAACTTTCAAACTTATAGAAGTTAATATTCCAGAATTAAAAGTTTTGAAAAATCTACAAAATACACTTCTAGAGTTCAGCAACGGTTAAATAAGAAAAAAGGCAACAATCCTGGTTCTGGTTTTCAAAAGAAACCTAACCAGAATCGTAGCTACAAAAAGAAAGGCCTTGGTTTTGTTCCACCAGAAAATGATAAAAATGTGAAAAATTCTAAAACAAAATTTGAATTTGTATCAGGTGGAAGTGCTGAGGAGGAACAGCAGAAACCATTCTGGAGACAGTCTAATAAGGAGTTTCTTGCTGAGAGAAAGAAGAATGGAGCTGATATATGTTATCAAAGAGAGACTAGAACTTGTTATAAATGCAATGAAGCTGGTCACATTGCATGGAATTGTTCGAATAGTGACAAATCAAAACAGGGAGTTTCTCAGAAGTTGAAAGAGAAAGTTGTTGATGTTGACACACCAACCAATAGACCTAAAATTTTTGAGAATTCAAAATTTGAGGTTGGCGAGTGTTCGGAAAAGAATTTTTACAAAAAGAAAGGAAAAGACAACCAGGTGTGGGTTGCGAAGAAAGGTGAAGTGAATGTCGGTGATGAATCTGGTTCCACAAAGCCAGAAGAGCCACAAGTTGAAAAAAAAATTTCAGTGAATGATGAAGAGTTTCCATCATTGAAGTTTGAGGAAGTGAAGAAGAAAGTCGGAAAAACTGAGATTTCTAATCAGTTTTATAAAGAAAAGGATGAATTTGATGTCGAGAAAACATTCAATGGGAATGTTAAAAAGATATTTGGGAAAATGTTGAGTGGGAGAGCTAAAGGGGTTAAAGATTTTTACGCAACTAAAAAGGCAACATACAACCCGACTGCTCAAGAGTTGAAAGCCATCAAGTCTGAAAAGACTTGGATGGAAGTTTGTTTCCCATGATAGTCGAAGGACTAAGCCGGAGATCCCAAGTTTTTATCGTGGATCAGGAATCGGCATCTTTCTAGTGTTTGAAAAGTTTGTTTGTAAGATTTTGAAATGTGTTTAATGTTTGCAGGATGAAGGACTACGCCGGAGATCCCAAGTTTATATCGTGGATCAGGAATCGGCATCTTTCTAGTGTTTGAAAAGTTTGTTTGTAAGATTTTGAAATGTGTTTAATGTTTGCAGGATGAAGGACTACGCCGGAGCTTCCAGGTTGGTAAGTGCGGAGCAGGAATCGGCATCCTGATTGGTAAAATGGTGATGTAGACGTAACATTCCTACAAGTGGTAATCTTGATCTTACAAGTGGTATTTGTGGTTATATTTTGAGATGTTTGTATTTTTACAAGTGGTACAGAAGGTTCTAGAATGCAAATGGTAAATCAGGGACATTAAATTGTACTTGATTTACTATTCGTGGCAAAAGATAGACAAGATGATGAACCACATCCCTGTTTTTTTTTTAAAAAATGATAGACCTACAAGTGGTTATTATCAACACAAAATCATTTTCCGGAAAAGTCATTTCGATTAAAACAAACTTAAGTGTTTTGAAATCTAAATGAGAAAATGGTTTGTGATAGGGGAGTTGTGATTGTTTGCGCCGTGTGAATGGTGATTTGATGTGATTCAGTGTCAGTTGTCAAGTTTCTGTACAGTTTGTATTGTTTTCTATGTTTTTAAAGTGGGTCAAGAGTCTTAGTTTTCAAATTTTCCTTGAAATGTGTTTGCATTTTAGGGGAAGTAAGAAATTTTAGAAAATCCAAAAACATTTGAAAAATTTGAAAAAGACAAAAACATGATAAAAATCAAAAATAAGTTTTGTTGTGAAACAGAGGAAATGATAGTACATCAGTGGACTATCACGGCACGCTAAAGAAATGTAAAGTTAAATTGTGATAAACAATCTTACTGCGGATGTGTCAGTAGATTTTCACACATTTAGTAAGTTGAAACGAGATATAAACCTAATTCAAACTTGCTTGATTCGTGGGTAACTATTCTTGGATATATGGGTAACCCTCGAAATCTTGTTTGAAAGGTCCCGTATTCTGAGATACTAGGTCTTTATACTCAGTGATATCTGGGGTATTATCCTGGGACTTCTGCTGAATGGAAGTTCTGACCTAGTCCCCGGATAATACTTTCTGCAAATGCTTGAAAAAGTGCCGCCCTCAGCAATCTGATTAAACAATAAAATTGATAATCATTGCTGTTGTAAAAAAAGATCCTCTAAAGGGGACCCACCAAAAGTCGAGCCGTCATCTCTCTGCTGAACGGAAGTTCTGACCTGAGCTCTCACGGTTTCGCACCTAACCCCTTTACAGATATCAGTTGTGGTATACTCACCTGTAAGACTGAATATTTGGGATCTGGATACAGGAGTATATTCAAGTGGAGTGATACACAATTAAGTCCAAGTCTCTGAAACATTAATACCGTATCTCGAATCAATTGAAATTTGTGTTGAGAATTTAAGAGGACAAACATACTGACAATCTAGGTAAATTGTTTAAAGCTTAATATGAAATCAAGCTTAACGGTGTTGGTGATTTGTCTCATAATCTGATATGATCCTCTCACACGAACTCACAAAAATATTGTTTGTAAATATTACATTTCTGTATGTTTGTGTTTACTAGTAGTGTCAGGTAATATCTCTCAGAAAATCCAAAAAGTTTTTTAGTGTGTTTTAGCTAAAATTTTGAAAAAGTCAAAAAGATTTTCGACAACTGATGTTGGAAAACTGATTTTCAAATTCCGAAGTGCTAAACATGATGAGCAGCATTTGAGAGGGAGTGGTTGTGTAAATCTAACTGTTTTTGTTAAATCTAACCTTCTTCAAGTGGTTCATCATAGAGTTTTGAGAGAATCTGAGTTGATGAAATTATATGTTGGTTTAATAAATATGAGAGTCAAGTGTTGGTATGAAAGAAGTCTTATTTTAGGGTTGAGATTGTGCAGGTAGCCAGGTTTCGATTCCTGAAGATCTCTGATGGAAGAGAGCCAAGTTTCGATCCTGAAAATCAATACTGAAAGAATGAGTAGAGTCAAATTCTAATCCTGAAGATCACGTCTATCATTGATGCTGATGAACTTAATGAATCAAGAGATATGATCAAGAGAATTAGAGTGTTTTAAAGCCAGACAACGATCCTGAAGATGTTACTGAAGAACAAAAGAATACCGGTAAATCGAGAGGGGGAGTCTGAAGATTGAAAAGAAGATAAAGCCCAGAGACTGATCTAGACTAAAGATGTGAAGACATAGTTTTACAGTCAAGGTGTATTGGCGACTCCATCAACATCTGAGGGGGAGTCTGTTAGTGCACTACATCTGTTGATTGCGTCTAGGTGTCTAGGATCAGGTCTTATGTCGTATTGTATAGCTTAGGGCACGTTTTACGAGAAAACAGGAGTCTGTATAGGTTTTATATGCTAGGTTCGCTCATAGGGACATAAGAATTATGGTTCGCTTATTTGTCAGGCTGGTCCGCTTATGTGGACTTGACTGGTCCGCTCTTATGGTCATATGACACATTAGCGGACCCAACTGCCTATATATAGGGGTCGTTTGAGCGGTCCTCATAAAGTAATTGTCGGATTCCACGCCGAAGCTCTGCCGGTGTGAAGATTAAGCTGTAAAACGTTTCAAATCAATAAAACAAGCAGTTAGAAGGAAGAACAAGCTATATCTACTTGCATTTCTTATTATTCCGCATCTGAAACGCAAGAGACAACCTCTGAACGACTTGTTCGGGTCAGCAAACGATCCTACAGAAACCTAGCCTGGTGTCATTATTAGAACCCGGCCAAGATGGTAAGGCCTGATTAAAGATTCAGATTCCCTGTTAACCTCTGTAAACATGTTAACATTCTTGGCAGATGTGATTCGTTAAAATCACACGCATCATTCTTATATACGAATCCATCAAAGGATTCCAAAACCCAAAGTAATGATTAGTAGATCATGGGTTAAATCGTCAATAAAGATGATCATTTATTAAAAACATCCATTAGTGATGTGGTGCCTACGGGCCATACTTACTGTCATATAAGACAAAAGACAGTTGTAGTCTATGACTCCCTGTCAGAAAAGGTAAAAGAACTATGGTTCAAACCTTCGTGCCTTGATTCTCTGTAATCCCGGCTTATATTATAAAACATCCTTGTGACTAGGCTTTTGTGCCACTAGCAATATTGTTATAATTAGGATAAGTTATATTCAAATCCTAAATAAAAGTGAGTAACAAATTAACCAAATATGGTCTATGTTTACCATGGTTAATGAATTGCCATAAAAGACAATTCCATAATAAACTCCTAAATAAAACCTTGTCATTATCTTCTGTAGCACATTCAAGATTGCAATGGCTGACCCAAATGAAGTTAATAGTCATTCGAAGGAGGATGACAATGATAACGCCCAAATTCATATAACGGGCGCGGAATTGAAATCTCTTGTAGACGGCGCTGTTAAGGCAGCCTTGGATCGACAGTACGAAGAATACACCGAGTCCCGAAGCAGAACCCTATCTACACCACACTCAAAGCCAAAAACCCACTCTAAATCTCACAGCAAACCACCCTCGACTCCGTCTAAGCCTAAGAAGGACGACGATAGGCACTCATCCAATGAGAATAGTGTCCACCCTAAGAAGAAAGTGGTCGATGACGCACCTCGCGCCAAGGGTTGCACGTATAAGTACTTTGTCTCCTGCAAGCCCAGATATTTTACTGGGGAGAAGGGCGCGGTGGATTGTATGACCTGGTTAGACGAAATGGACACTGTTGTGGACATCAGTGGTTGTGCTGAGAGAGACGTGGTGAAGTTTGTATCCTAGTCGTTCAAGGGTGAAGCCCTAGCGTGGTGGAGATCTCTGGTTCAAGCCTCTGGGAAGGTTGTTTTGTATAGCATGACATGGGATGAATTTATTGCTGTCATCAAAGAAAACTACTGCCCTCAGCACGAGGTTGAGAAGATAGAGTCTGACTTTTTATCGTTGGTCATGAAGAACCTGGATTGCCAGGCTTATCTCACAACTTTCAACACTCTGTCGAGATTGGTTCCGTACCTTGTTACACCGGAACCCAAACGGATCGCGCGCTTCATTGGGGGTTTAGCCCCAGAAATAAAAGCTAGTGTGAAGGCTTCTAGGCCTCCTACCTTCAGATCCATGGCAGATATATCTCTGTCTCTCACGCTGGATGCAGTGAGGCAGAGATCGTTGAGAAATGCTGATAGTGAGAAGAGGAAACGTGAAGATGATGGTTCACGTAGATCTAACAAGAAGCATCGGGGCAATCGTGACCACAAGAAGGGGTCAGAGAACAAGAAGAACGACCGACAGGCGGGCGACAAGCCCTTGTGCAAGGTTTATCAGAAGCACCATTTCGGAAGGTGCAGGTTTGAAAAGAAATCCCAACCGAAGGCGTGTGGGATATGCAAGTCCTCTGAGCATAGGACTCTTGAGTGCAAGAAACTCAAGGATGCAACTTGTTATAGTTGCAATGAGAAGGGGCACATCAAGACCAACTGCCCGAAGATAGTGAAGAATGCTGAAGATGGGAAAAAGACCAATGCGAGGGTCTTTCAGATGGATGTAAAATAGGCTATCCAGGACGACAACGTCATAACCGGTATGTTCCTTATTAATGATGTGTTCGCAAGAGTGTTATTTGATTCTGGAGCAGATAAATCCTTCGTGAATGATAAGTTCTGCGAGTTGTTAAAATTACCTGTTAAAGCCTTGAATGTGAAATATGAAGTAGAACTAGCTGATGGGACTATGGGGACAGTTTCAACTCTTTTAGATGGATGTGTTATATCCATTAGGAATCACTCATTTCCTTTATCCCTGTTACCCTTTAAACTCGCTGGTTTCGACGTAGTGTTGGGTATGGATTGGTTATCGCATAACCAGGCCCAGATTGTGTGCAATAAGAAACAAGTGGTAATCAAAACTTCGTCTGGAGAACCACTTACCATCCAAGGAGATACTCGACATGGATTACCTGCACAAGTGACTATGCTAAAGGCATCCAGATGTTTGAAGAAAGGATGCGTCATTTATATGGCACAGGTGACTATCGGTGAGGAGAAACCCAAAATTGAAGACATCCCAGTCATCTCCGACTATCCTGAAGTTTTCCCAGAAGAACTGCCTGGTCTGCCAGCAGACAGACAAGTGGAATTCAGTATCGATATCATTCCAGGAGCCGCACCTATTGCGAGAGCGCCTTATAGATTGGCACCCACGGAAATAAAAGAATTGAGGACGCAGCTAGATGATCTGCTAGCCAAGGGTTTTGTTAGACCAAGTTCATCTCCTTGGGGAGCACCAATCCTGTTCATCAAGAAGAAAGATGGTTCGATGCGTCTATGCATCGATTACCTTGAGCTGAATAAAGTTACAATCAAGAATAGGTATCCTTTGCCTAGGATCGACGATCTGTTCGATCAGTTGCAGGGAGCGAGCTATTTCTCCAAGATTGACCTATGGTCAGGCTACCATCAATTGAAGGTCAAGGACGAAGACGTGCATAAAACTGCATTTAGGACTCGTTATGGTCATTTCGAGTTCCTAGTGATGCCTTTTGGGCTCGCTAATGCGCCCGCCACATTTATGGATCTCATGAATCGCGTTTGTAAGCCTTATTTGGATAAATTTGTCATTGTCTTCATCGATGACATCCTCATCTATTCAAAAAGTCAAGCTGGCCATGAGAAGCATCTCCGATGTATTCTCAAACTGCTTCATCAAGAAAAGCATTATGCCAAATTCTCTAAATGTGAATTTTGGCTACGAGAAGTCTAGTTCCTTGGACATGTAGTCAGCGAGCGTGGTATCCAGGTGGATCCCGCTAAAGTTGAAGCCGTCATGAATTGGCAGGAGCCGAAGACACCTACAGAGATTCGCAGTTTCCTAGGTCTAGCAGGATACTACAGACGCTTCATCGAAAATTTTTCAAGAATTGCTGCACCCCCAACTTCCTTAACTAGGAAGAGTATAAAGTTCAATTGGGGCCCTAAACAGCAAGAAGCTTTTGATATCCTCAAACAAAAGCTGAGCAATGCTCTAGTGTTGACATTGCCGGAAGGAATGGAAGAATTTGTCGTATATTGTGATGCATCGCACACCGGTATGGGTTGTGCGCTTATGCAGAGAGGCAAGGTGATTGCCTATGCTTCGCTACAATTGAAAGTGCATGAAAAGAACTACACCACCCATGATTTGGAGTTGGGTGTCGTTTTATTTGCACTAATGCTTTGGAGGCATTACCTTTATGGCATTAAATTTGTGATCTATTCTGATCACAAAAGCCTTCAGCATCTGTTCAATTAGAAAGATCTGAATATGAGGCAGCGACGTTGGATGGAAACTCTGAACGACTATGAGTGTGAAATAAGATACCATCCAGGCAAGGCCAACGTAGTCGCAGATGCCTTGAGCAGGAAAGAAAGAGTGAATCCAATAAGGATCAATGCCTAGAGCATTGAAATCAAGAACGGTCTTAATGAACGATTGTTAGCTGCACAGAAAGAAGCTATGTTAGAAGCTAACTATCCAAACGAAAAGCTAGGGGTAACTAAAGAGCAGTTATCTTATGGCAAAGACGTAATTATGAGATTGAATGGAAGGATATGGGTTCCTGTTTATGGAGGTCTTCGTGACGTTATCCTTCAGGAAGCCCACAGTTCCCGATATTCCGTTCATCTTGGTGCTGATAAAATGTACCAGGATTTGAAGGCAAACTTTTGGTGGATAGGCTTGAAGAAGTCTATAGCCACCTACGTAGCAAAGTGCTTGACTTGTGCGCAAGTGAAAGCTGAGCATCAAAAGCCGTCAGGCTTGCTACAACAGTCTGAGCTTCCCGAGTGGAAATGGGAAATGGTGACGATGGATTTCATCACCAAGTTGCCGAAGACAAAGAAGGGAAACGATACAATATGGGTAATAGTTGATAGACTGACTAAGTCAGCACATTTCCTACCCATAGAGGAGACTCATAGCTCCGATATATTAGCCCAGTTGTTTTTAGACAAGATTGTAGCCCTTCATGGCGTGCCTGTGTCTATTATCTCTGATAGAGATACCAGGTACACGTCACACTTTTGGAAGAGCTTCCAGCAATCTTTGGGTACACGTTTGAATTTCAGTACGGCTTACCACCCTCAGACAGATGGACAGAGTGAGCGTACAATCCAAACGTTGGAAGATATGCTTCGTACATGTGCGATCGACTTAGGTGGCAGTTGGGATAACCATCTACCATTAGTCGAGTTCTCCTATAACAACAGCTACCATACGAGCATTAAGGCTGCACCTTTTGAAGCTCTATATGGTAGAAAATGTAGAACGCCCGTTTGTTGGGCATAAGTTGGAGATGTCTAGATGACAGGACCTGATATAATATTCGAAACGACGGACAAGATTGTCCAAATTCGCGATCGATTGAAAGCTGCCCGTGATAGGCAGAAGAGCTACGCAGATTTGAAGCATAAGCCTTTCAATTTCGAAGTAGGCGACAAGGTTTTGCTTAAGGTATCACCCTGGAAGGGGGTGATGCGATTCGGTAAGAAAGGCAAATTAAGCCCGAGATATATTGGACCCTTCGAAGTAATCGAACGTGTCGGATCGGTTGCCTACAAGTTAAACTTACCAGAGGAGCTCAGTGGTATCCACAATGTGTTCCACATCTGTAACTTAAAGAATTTTTTCGCTGATGAATCACTGGTTATACCGCATACAGATGTACACATCGACGAGAGCTTAAAGTTCGTTGAAAAACCTGTGTCGATCGAGGATCGACAGGTTAAGAAACTTCGCAGGAAGTATATACCAATTGTGAAGGTGAAATGGGATGCCCGTAGAGGTCCCGAGTATACGTGGGAAGTAGAGTCCACGATGCAAGAAAAATACCCTCATTTATTTCAATAAATCTCGAGGTCGAGATTTCTTTTAAGGGGGTGAGGATGTAACACCTCGAAATTTTGGGTCCAATAATGTATTGACACGTGTCTTAGGTTTACACGTGGTATTAAATGCTAAATAAAGGACTAAAGTTGACAAACATTGAAAGTATGTAAATTCGAGGGTTAAAAATGTCAACGAGGGATAAATATACTGTACAGTAACCCTAAATGATGCTCGTACCTTCAAACGAATGAATCATGGATCGTACGGAACAAAAGGTGGAAGAAAGTGAGGGATTACAAACTACAGGGGTCAAAGGTGCCAACATGTTTAATTTATACCTCTGAGTGACCCTTTGACAAACCCGAGACTTTGTAACAGTAAATTACGCTCACTAGAATATACATATAAATTTCGCGAAGTTCCGTTTTAAAACGAGAAAGTTATGATCAATTTCGTATGCGAGGGGTTAGAAGCGTCAACAATGAAAGTTAGGGCTTTTCGGATAGTAATTAAACTAACCAGGGACTTAACGGCACGGGTAAAGGTCACGAGGCCCTTATTCGTAAATAAACGAGGCCCAAAACGCAAAGTTACCCCTTCGAAACTGAAAGGCCAGGGCAATAATGGCAAAAGATTTGAAAATCTTGGAAATCAAGTCTCAGGCGGGCCGCGTTAAAGATCTGAGTGATCTTACGCGGGCCGCGAGCCATGTGTAGATTCGTTTACTGACAATAGGTCCAGGCGACCCGCATAAAGGTAGCCTGATCCTTAACGCGAGCCGCGTCAGACCGCCAGATGCAGAATACGGGGACAGGTTCACTGTTTGCAATTTTAACCGCCTTAGAATGCCATTATGAGAGCATGGGCGCCCCCTAAACGACCCCTAGCACCCAGGGACACATGTTGATGATCAAGGAACCCTTGTAGCCTTAGTTGTGATGATCTTGTGCTTCCATTTTCACTATAAAAGGCCATGCGTTGTGCACTTAGTAAACACACCTCAAACCTGCTTTCTTGATCACTTCTGGAGCTCAAGAACACTCTTCTATCATCTCTGGTCGTGTACCAAGCTTCTGTAAGTATGCCTAACCCTTTGTGGTTTAGTTTTTACATAGTTTTAGCTTAAAAGTCAATCCGTCGTAATTAACGATTGACTTTACGATAAATCACAAATGGTCCAGTGGTTTGTCGATTCAAAGGTAGTTATATGTTGGTAATCATGTGGGCCTTAAACCCCTGAAAGGGCACCCTCTGATTCTCACTCTAACTAGTCCGAATGTCGAGTCAAACTTGCTTAGAAAAAGTCAACAGAATGCTATTTTGCGATTTTATGCATAATCTGTGACAACTCGTAGTTCGAACCCACTTCTGTGTAACATTATGTGCCGATGTGAACTATTACGATTGATATGACGTTATGATTCTGTGTTTTGTGTTATATGAGTGCATGTATGTATGTCATAAACAAACCGAACCACACAACATGGCCTTTGGGCCGTAATATTTGTACTCGAGATGTGGGGCTCGGCCCACTCTCATGCCCGCAAACAAACACCTCTTTAGGGGTTATTGCCCTTAGTTAGTAACAACACACACACACAAGACTCTCGTCTCTCTCTCTCTCTCGGCTTAGGCTGAAACCCGACGGCATCCACACGCACAACCGAAGATCTTTCTTACTCGGATCACCTTTGTGTACTCTAATCGGTTAGTGTCTGATTATGATTGATGATATTATTCTATGTGTGATAATCTAGTAGGATGATCTAGGGTTCATGATAGTATGTTTGAATTTGATGTTAACTATTAATGTTCATGAATCGGCTATTATATGTGATTACCGGATATATTGTATGATGTGTTAATGGTATCTTGGGTTTGATTATGATTTAGCTGGAAATTGTTATGCTTTAGGGTCTAAACCGATTTATGTTTGGTGAAAAATTGATGTTCACGCTTTGATCATGACTAGGGTTCACGAGACTTATGTTAAAACTGCCTGTTTGATTCGTTTGAATGGTAAACAAAACTGTTAATTGATTCTGATTGAATTGCCAAAATTATGCATAATCGGTTACGGAATTTAGATGCTACAAATCAGGAAAACTGTTACACACTTGGTTGCGACACATGGTTACGAGTCGAGACCATAGTTGCGGGTCTAGTTACGACTCGAGACCCCACACTGGTACACACATAGCACAACTCGAAACCGTGGTTGCGAGTCCAGTTGCGACTCGTAACCAACGCACACCGACACAAAACAGCATGAACCGAAACCACTGTTGCGAGTCAGGATGCGACTCGTAACCAGACCATGACAAACCGAAACCACTGTTGCGACTCGTAATCTCTGTTGCGACTCGGAAACCCCTCGTTGCGACTCGGGACCTTTCTTTGTTGCGACTCGAGACCATATAACCGTACATGCTGATATTGGGCCTGCACAATACGAGCCCAACTGATTGGGCTGAACACTTGGACTTTGCTTGTTTACGTGACTGTTTATGTCGATGCCTATACGTGGAATATGATGTCGAATACTTGTACAACTTGTATACGAATCTGACTAGCATAATAACTTTGGTAGGACGGGGTTGATCACTTTGTAACTTAATTGAACTGTGTGAATCATACCGAGCAATCCCAGGTGAGTTCATTGCATTTTCTCAAGCATGCGTCCCGGTGGTTTGGGACAACTGGTAAACATTTGGAAGGGAAACATTGGGTAAACAACTTAATCGGTTTTGGTTATTGCCTGGAGGGCAATGTGGGTAATTAGTTGATAGCGCTATTAGGTACTAATTATCTGGGTTTCACTATGGTTGTTTAGAGGCACACTCCTCGGTTACGTAAGGGCGGTTTCCCTAGGGTAACTAACCGAACAACATAGTGGGTTGGTAAGAGGCACACTCCTC
Organism: Helianthus annuus; assembly: GCF_002127325.2. Classification (NCBI taxonomy): domain Eukaryota; kingdom Viridiplantae; phylum Streptophyta; class Magnoliopsida; order Asterales; family Asteraceae; genus Helianthus; species Helianthus annuus. The sequence continues at coordinate 48,358,900 of NC_035439.2, read as the reverse complement.
GGTTACGTAAGGGCGTAGTCCCTAGGGTAATCTAACTTGAGCAACATCGTACATATCATTGAATCGTATTAACGTATATCTGGTAACACAACGCGTAATAACACCTTGAACTCACCAGCGTAGTCTGACACACTTGTTTGCATGCTTGTAGGTCATTAACACTTGGAACATGGACTTGCTATCTGGGAGTGCTGGAGTGGTCATGGATCGAGGCTCTTGGATTTATTTACATTGGATACTTTGGTTTTAAGTATTATGAAACAATTGCTAGACGATTTATTAAATGCTTCCGCTACACAATACTTTGGGATTTGATATTATATTTTATTTAAGTATTTACTATTGGTTCAATGTGATTGGTGGCTCGAACTCTGATGCGTAACACGCCTCGCGGGATTTCCGCAAGGGGGATTTTGGGGGTGTTACAGTTGGTATCAGAGCCACTGGTTATAGTGAACTAGGTTTTAAAACGTTTTGTAAAACCAGACTATAACCGAACAACTTCGACAATCGATCATGACACTCAGCACCAGATTGCAAGGTTCGTTTCTCTCTCACTTTATACATTACTAGCTTAGCAGTCACACACCCACAACGTATATGAACTGACACATTTAATACTATAGTGACTTGATAGTGTGACACTACTCTTCGACTCATGTAGATCATAGACCTGTAATACCGTCTGTTGTGTTATTTGAACGGGGGAAACTTCGAGCGCAAGCTAAGAGGCTCTGAGATAAACATGCAAATCGCCTTATTATTATGGGTGCACACTTAATAATAACGCGGGGTGCATGCAAGTCCCAGTGCGGCTTATCGAGCGTGAGAAGGGTTCTGCCCTACTATGTGTGAGCTTAGTGGTACGCGAATATCAGTATGATACTTGACTCCTGTTCCATTTCGATTTCTAAATCGGTTTATTCCCAACTATAGAAACATGAGTGGACGAGGACACGGACGTGGCAACATCAACATGACTCAGGCTGAGTTGAATGACCTAATCAATACCCGCGTGGCTGAGGCTTTGGCAGCCTATCAAGCTGGTACGGAATGTACCGAGTACTCTTTACTCTTATACCACGTACACGTCTTTTCATTCCTATAATGTGTTTCCTCCCGTTAATTAGGTCAACAAGCGCAACCTCAACCTAACCAGCCTGCGTGTACATTCAAAATGTTTATGGACTGCAAGCCACAGACCTTCACCGGGACTGAAGGGCTGTGGGACTTCTAAGATGGTTCGAGAAAGCAGAGTCTGTGTTCGCTATCTGTAACTGTCCCGCTGGGGACAGGGTGAAATATGCTGCGGGTACCTTGGCTGATGGTGCCCTAACATGGTGGAACGCCCAAGTACAGTTGTTGGGCATCGAGGCAGCGAATGCCACAACTTGGGAAGACTTTAAAGAACTGATCAGGGAGGAGTACTGTCCTCGGGACGAGGTCCAGAAGTTGGAAAACGAATACTACGACTTGAAGATGGTTGGATCTGAAGTCGAAGCGTATGTGAAGCGATCGTATGAACTGGCCGACATGTGCCCGAACTTGTCCAGGCCTATGTCTCGGAGGATTGAGTTATTCATCAAAGGGTTGCCTCCGCGTGTGAAGAGCTTGGTCACTGCAGCCCATCTCAATGATTTGACACAGATCGTTCGTCTGACTCACAAGATTGTGGATCAAGAGGTGGAAAGCGATTCGTTACCTCCGCGCATTTCAGCCACTGCTGCTGCGACACCCACTGCTACTACACCTGCTAATGATAACAAACGAAAGTGGAGCGACTACGACAAAGTATCCAGTGCTGGTCAGACTCAGAAAAGACCAGACAACAGCAACCGCAACGTCAGCCAGTCGTCTTCTGTCAATCAAGGCCAGGGGAGTGGCCACAGCCAGGGTTCATATGCAGGGAGGAAGCCACGGTGTAACAAATGTGGCTATCATCATTGGGGGCCGTGTGGTCGGACGTGTAACAAGTGTGGTAAGCCAGGCCATGAGGCCAGGGATTGTAGAACCTCACAACCCAAACACCAGCAGCAACAGAACCAGCAGAGTCAGAGACAACAGGGACAACCACCACAGCAGAACCAGGGTTTCAGGAAGGGGTGCTTTCAGTGTGGTGATGAGGGCCACTTTAAGCGGGATTGTCCTCAGTTAAACCAGAACGCCAACGACAACAACCGCCCGAATAACAACAATGCTGGAAACAACAACAACAACGGCAACAACGGGGGTAATGGTGCTCGGGGCAGAGTGTTCCAGCTTGGAGCAGGGGATGCCAGGAATGACGACAACGTTGTAACTGGTACGTTTCCTGTTAATGATCGTATTGCTTCTGTACTATTTGATTCGGGTGCCGATTGGAGTTACGTGTCCCTAGAGTTTAGTCAACGATTAGGGATAACCCCAACACCTTTAGAGGTTAGACAAATAGTGGAACTAGCAGATGGTAAAACGATAGAAGCCTCGAATGTCCTCTTTGGATGTAAACTAGATCTCGTGGGTCAGGTGTTTGATATTGACCTCCTTCCCGTTACGCTCGGTAGTTTTGACATAGTGGTAGGCATGGATTGGTTGTCTAAGCACCAAGCAGAAATCCTATGTAAGGAGAAGATTGTGCGTATTCCTCTCCCTGATGGAGAGTCACTGTTAGTTCAGGGGCATCGTAGTGGGACGATGGTTGGGATTATCACGGCCATGCGTGCACAACAGTATCTACAAAAGGGGTACCCAGCAATGTTAGCGTTAGTTACCAACGCTCAGTCTGAAGAGAGTAAGATTGAGGATCTACCAGTGGTGCGAGAATTCGCTGATGTATTTCCAGAGGAGCTACCAGGGTTACCTCCTCACCGTCAAGTAGAATTTCAGATTGATCTTGCACTGGGAGCGGCTCCAATTGCTCGAGCTCCTTACCGGTTAGCACCTGGAGAATTACAGGAACTGTCCAATCAACTGCAGGAGTTATTGGATAGGGGTTTCATTCGACCCAGTTCGTCGCCTTGGGGAGCCCCAGTTTTGTTCGTAAAGAAGAAGGACGGGTCATTCCGTATGTGTATCGACTATCGTGAGCTCAACAAGGTGACCATTAAGAACCGCTATCCGTTACCACGCATCGACGACTTGTTCGACCAGTTGCAAGGGTCGAGTTTCTATTCAAAGATCGACTTAAGGTCGGGTTATCACCAGGTAAGGGTTAGGGAAGAGGATGTTCCCAAGACAGCCTTTCGAACGCGCTACGGACACTATGAGTTTTTGGTCATGCCGTTTGGATTGACCAATGCACCAGCAGTTTTCATGGATCTCATGAACCGCGTATGCAAGCCATATCTCGACGAGTTTGTTATAGTGTTCATTGACGATATCTTAGTCTATTCCAAGAACAAGGAAGATCACGAGCGTCACCTACGTCTCATCTTGGAACTCTTGAGAAGGGAACAGCTGTATGCGAAGTTTTCTAAGTGCGACTTTTGGATTCGGGAAGTGCATTTCCTTGGGCACGTTGTTAACGAGAAAGGAATACATGTGGATCCTGCGAAGGTGGACGCAGTTAAGAATTGGGCGGCACCAAAGACTCCGTCTGAGGTGCGCCAATTTCTTGGTCTCGCTGGATACTATCGAAGGTTTATTAAAGACTTCTCGAAAATCGCGCAACCTCTCACCTCACTGACACAGAAGAACACGGCGTACTCGTGGGGAACGAAGCAGGAAGAGGCCTTCCAGTTGTTAAAGCAGAAACTTTGCAGTGCACCGATCTTGTCATTACCAGAGGGTACCGAAGATTTTGTGGTATATTGTGACGCGTCAATTCAGGGTCTCGGTTGCGTGTTGATGCAACGCGAGAAGATAATCGCTTATGCTTCTCGTCAGCTGAAGGTGCACGAGAAGAACTACACGACACACGACTTGGAGCTAGGAGCGGTGGTATTTGCGTTGAAGATTTGGAGGCACTATCTGTACGGTACCAAATGCACCATCTACACCGACCATAGGAGTCTCCAGCACATCTTTGACCAGAAAGAGTTGAATATGCGACAACGACGATGGGTGGAGTTATTGAACGATTATGAATGTGCCATCAAGTACCACCCGGGCAAGGCGAACGTTGTAGCTAACGCCCTCAGCAGAAAGGATAATGCACCTAGACGTGTGCGAGCATTGCAACTCACGATTCAGTCCAATCTCCCTTCCCAGATACGAGACGCCCAGTTGGAAGCGTTGAAACCAGAGAACATTCGAGCTGAAGCTTTACGTGGCTCGAGACAACGACTAGAACAGAAGGGAGACGGCGCTTACTATGTAACTGGACGCATTTGGGTCCCATTCTTTGGCAACTTACGGGAACTGGTAATGGAAGAGGCACATAAGTCACGTTACTCCGTACATCCTGGATCAGACAAGATGTACCATGACTTAAAAACTACGTACTGGTGGCCTAGCATGAAGGCTCATATAGCAACCTACGTCAGCAAATGTTTGACTTGTGCTAAAGTCAAAGCAGAACATCAAAAGCCCTCATGTCTACTGCAGCAACCAGAAATACCCACATGGAAGTGGGAGCAGATCGCTATGGATTTCGTGACAGGACTACCAAGAACTCAGGCTGGGAACGACACTATTTGGGTGATTGTTGATCGCCTCACGAAATCAGCACACTTCCTAGCAATCAAGGAAGCAGACAAGTTTTCTCAGTTGGCAGCAGTGTATCTTAAGGAAGTGGTTTCTAGGCATGGAGTGCCAACTTCTATCATTTCAGACCGTGATCCGCGTTTCACTTCAGAGTTATGGCAGTCAATGCATAAATCATTTGGTTCCCAACTCGACATGAGTACCGCTTATCACCCGCAGACGGATGGTCAAAGCGAGCGCACCATCCAAACACTCGAAGATATGTTTCGGGCATGCGTACTCGACTTTGGAAAAGGATGGGAGAAGCACCTACCGTTGATAGAATTCTCCTACAACAACAGCTACCATTCAAGTATTAAGGCAGCTCCGTTCGAAGCACTGTACGGGCGGAAATGTCGTTCACCTCTCTGTTGGCATGAGGTGGGGGATAGTCAGATCACAGGACCTGAGTTTGTTCTTGAAGCATCAGAAAGCATCGTACAGATCAGAAATCGTATGGCTGCAGCCCGCGATCGTCAGAAAAGCTACGCTGACAAGCGTAGCAAACCACTGGAATTTGAAGTTAATGACCGCGTTATGTTAAAGGTTTCACCCTGGAAGGGTGTGGTGCGTTTTGGGAAACGCGGCAAACTAAACCCTCGTTATGTAGGACCCTTCAAAATTGTGGAACGGATTGGAAAGGTGGCCTACAGATTGGAATTACCAACGGAGTTGGGTAATGTCCATGATGTATTTCACGTATCGCAGCTAAAGAAGTGTTTGGTTGATGAAACACTAGTAGTGCCATTCCAAGAGCTAAAGATAGATGACAAATTGCAGTTTGTCGAAGAACCAATTGAGATTATGGATCGGGAAGTTAAAGTTCGTAAACACAGCCGTATACCGATTGTGAGAGTTCGTTGGAACTCAAGACGTGGTCCAGAGTTCACGTGGGAACGCGAGGACCAGATGAAACTTAAGTATCCACATTTGTTCCCTGAAGACCAGTCAAAACCTAGTGAACCTAGTGTTGACACAACTAGTGAATTTCGGGACGAAATTCCCATTCAAGTTGGGGAGGATGTGACACCCCAGGAAAACCAGCAAACGACATAACCTACCTAGCTTTAACTTATCTAGCTTCTCAGTGAGTGCGTACTAAATTTCGAGACGAAATTTCCTTTTAGTTGGGGATACTGTGACAACTCGTAGTTCGAACCCACTTCTGTGTAACATTATGTGCCGATGTGAACTATTACGATTGATATGACGTTATGATTCTGTGTTTTGTGTTATATGAGTGCATGTATGTATGTCATAAACAAACCGAACCACACAACATGGCCTTTGGGCCGTAATATTTGTACTCGAGATGTGGGGCTCGGCCCACTCTCATGCCCGCAAACAAACACCTCTTTAGGGGTTATTGCCCTTAGTTAGTAACAACACACACACACAAGACTCTCGTCTCTCTCTCTCTCTCTCGGCTTAGGCTGAAACCCGACGGCATCCACACGCACAACCGAAGATCTTTCTTACTCGGATCACCTTTGTGTACTCTAATCGGTTAGTGTCTGATTATGATTGATGATATTATTCTATGTGTGATAATCTAGTAGGATGGTCTAGGGTTCATGATAGTATGTTTGAATTTGATGTTAACTATTAATGTTCATGAATCGGCTATTATATGTGATTACTGGATATATTGTATGATGTGTTAATGGTATCTTGGGTTTGATTATGATTTAGCTGGAAATTGTTATGCTTTAGGGTCTAAACCGATTTATGTTTGGTGAAAAATTGATGTTCACGCTTTGATCATGACTAGGGTTCACGAGACTTATGTTAAAACTGCCTGTTTGATTCGTTTGAATGGTAAACAAAACTGTTAATTGATTCTGATTGAATTGCCAAAATTATGCATAATCGGTTACGGAATTTAGATGCTACAAATCAGGAAAACTGTTACACACTTGGTTGCGACACATGGTTACGAGTCGAGACCATAGTTGCGGGTCTAGTTACGACTCGAGACCCCACACTGGTACACACATAGCACAACTCGAAACCGTGGTTGCGAGTCCAGTTGCGACTCGTAACCAACGCACACCAACACAAAACAACATGAACCGAAACCACTGTTGCGAGTCAGGATGCGACTCGTAACCAGACCATGACAAACCGAAACCACTGTTGCGACTCGTAATCTCTGTTGCGACTCGGAAACCCCTCGTTGCGACTCGAGACCTTTCTTTGTTGCGACTCGAGACCATATAACCGTACATGCTGATATTGGGCCTGCACAATACGAGCCCAACTGATTGGGCTGAACACTTGGACTTTGCTTGTTTACGTGACTGTTTATGTCGATGCCTATACGTGGAATATGATGTCGAATACTTGTACAACTTGTATACGAATCTGACTAGCATAATAACTTTGGTAGGACGGGGTTGATCACTTTGTAACTTAATTGAACTGTGTGAATCATACCGCGCAATCCCAGGTGAGTTCATTGCATTTTCTCAAGCATGCGTCCCGGTGGTTTGGGACAACTGGTAAACATTTGGAAGGGAAACATTGGGTAAACAACTTAATCGGTTTTGGTTATTGCCTGGAGGGCAATGTGGGTAATTAGTTGATAGCGCTATTAGGTACTAATTATCTGGGTTTCACTATGGTTGTTTAGAGGCACACTCCTCGGTTACGTAAGGGCGGTTTCCCTAGGGTAACTAACCGAACAACATAGTGGGTTGCTAAGAGGCACACTCCTCGGTTACGTAAGGGCGTAGTCCCTAGGGTAATCTAACTTGAGCAACATCGTACATATCATTGAATCGTATTAACGTATATCTGGTAACACAACGCGTAATAACACCTTGAACTCACCAGCGTAGTCTGACACACTTGTTTGCATGCTTGTAGGTCATTAACACTTGGAACATGGACTTGCTATCTGGGAGTGCTGGAGTGGTCATGGATCGAGGCTCTTGGATTTATTTACATTGGATACTTTGGTTTTAAGTATTATGAAACAATTGCTAGACGATTTATTAAATGCTTCCGCTACACAATACTTTGGGATTTGATATTATATTTTAT